>NC_142092.1:49821617-49974650 GCF_054644295.1 Miniopterus natalensis | reverse complement strand
CTGGGCCCGATCCCCTGCCCTGGCGACATGTAGGAGGCAACCAATCAATGTCTCTCTCTCTCTCTCTCTCTCTCTGAAAAAGCAATGGAAAAAACTATCCTCTGGGGAGGATTAAAAAGAAAATTAAGCCTTAATTTCTCAGATCTAGTTTACTTTGCGTTATTCCATGTTGATCTTTCTAACCACCAGGAGAGTGGAGTTAGATGTTTGCTGCAGTGCCCACTGCCCGGGTGTGGGAGTTGAGGCGCACACAGTGGTGCTCACCTTCTCATTGAACAGGGCGGGGGTTCTAGCCCAGAGAAAGGCGAGGGTTTGCCCCTGGACACATAGGAGGTTAGGGGGCTAATCCAGGACTAGAACTTTTGTTCCCTATTTTTAAAACTACCTTGGCTGCTGTTTCAGGGCAGCTGCAGACGAGGCTTATATTTGGACTATTTGGGAAGGCAAAGGAAAGCAAAGGAGAACAAACCTTATCTTACCCCCACCCCCTTCTCACCTTGGAGTTAAGCAATAAAGCCGAAAAGATCCTTCAGCAAACAAATCCCTCCTCATTATACAATCCATGGGCACACTGGCTCTTAGGAAACCTGAAAGGCAAGCTCCTTCGGAGGGAGGGCTGTTCGTACACGCCTGTCCAGGTGCCCTCTTCCCTGCTCACTCTCGACAAGGCAGAATGTCTGCTTCAAGAGCAGCAGCTCAGTGGACATTCAGGTTCCCACAGCCCGCGGTGGGGCGGGCTGGGGGGGTGGGGAGCAGTACGCTTTCAAGAGCAGGCCTCCAGGAAGGCACCTTGGCCAAGGCACGGTCTACACTTCTCTGGTCCAACGCTGGACTCGTTCTCGATGTTGGAAAATGCTCCAAAGTGTTCGTCGTTGGTGGAAAGTGGCAATTGTGGAGTTGGGCCCGTGCAGGTGATCAGATGAAGATTGTCCCCAGGCTAGAGGATGAGTCCAGAAAAGATCAGCCCTTTTTTCTTCCAATGCAAAGTGAAGCCCCATTCTCCCTTTCCAACTACGAGAAAACTGGATTCGTACAAAACGCTCTTACTCCTGAAATTGGGGCCAGGAACTCTGGGCAGGGTTTAGCTGCACCAAGAGGTGGGATTTCCTTAGAAAAGGGAAACGTTGGCTTAAGTCACAGAAAGACAGAGAAAAGACCCGACTTGGGCATCTTATTAGAGAGATAGAGAGTGGTTTCTCCATTTGCATAAGCAAAATATTAAAGCTTTTTGTTCAGGAAACCTGTATCTCAGGGGAAAGGAATGCAATCATTCCAGTAATTAACAATTTCTCTGAGAAGTGTGGTTTGCATCATACGTGATCTTCTCTTTTTGATTCTCTTTGTTCCCAGAAAATGCAGTGTTTCTCCTCCGGGGCCCCATGGAGGAGAGATGGCATTGACAAGAAGACTGCATTCCTATGATGTCAGAGTCCAGAGTTTCAACTCCTGGCTGATCGGCTTTAAAGATTAGAAAATACAGTGTGGTTCAGAGAAGGGTTCCGAGCATTTCTGTCAGATCAACCTGGGCTCAAATCCTGGCCCCACTTGGTAGCAGTGTGAGCTACCTTCAGAGAACTGGTTAACCACTCACTCTGCCTTCAATTCCTCCTCCTTAAATTGGGGTAATAGCTCCTCCTGACTGGCACGGCTGGGAAAGCCCCTCAGAGAATCCCATCATAGACTGGGCGCTCAGAAGACGTGCTTGTTGAGTATCTCTTGACTATTTTCTCTCTAATTTACTCTTAAGTAGTCTTGTTTTCCAGGATTATGTGTTGATCAATGATTCTTTTTTATTTCTTCAGATAAACAAGAACTTCTTTCTTCCTGCTCTTTTTAAAAATAACTGCCATAGGAGCTATAGGAAAGTTAATTTTAATAATAACTTTCAAGACATTAAGCAGATTAACCGGAATTTTCTATTCTGAGCAAGCTAATCACAGTGTAGCTCTACCTCTCATTTGTAGCAATTACTGCCACTTTAATCAGCTAATTAATTGTTTAATGATGATCAGTATTACCAGAATGTAAGCTTTATGAAGACAAGGTTAGTAGACATAGTGTCTGTCATGTTTACTGCCCTGTCCCGCATACCAGGTGCTGCCTACTGTGTGTGTGATCCAATAAGTATTTTCGTGAACAAATGAAATAACGACTGACTAAACCTTGGAACAAAACCAACCAATAAAAGGAAAATACCTCTATGTTGGAAGAAAACTATTTCACATGGTATTATTGAAGATGACAGTGCATTGGCTTTTATTTAAGTTTTGACTGAATTGCATATGGCATTTTAAGCCATTAACCATGAGCGATGACCACGGCATATCACTAGAATCAATGGCTTTAAACCGCAATTCTGTCGCTCCCTAGCTGTGTGACTTTAGACAAGTAAGTCCTCTTATACCTCTGAGCCTCCATTTTTCTAGCTGTAGAATGGAAGCTAATATTTATGTCAGGGCTTTGCTCTGAGTGTTGCAGGTAATGTAAGTGATGCTGTGCATAGTGCCTGGTACACAGCACATGTTTGATAAAGGTAGCACCTCCAAGAGATGGCTTCAGTGCAGTGGTTAAGAACATGGCCGTGGTGTTAGAGCGCCTGGGTTCAACCCTGATTCTAATATTTATTAGTTGTGTTACTTTGCATAAGTTACTTAACCTCTTTGTGCAGTATTTTTTCTCATCTACAAAGTAGTGTTGATAATAATAATACCTACCTTTATGGTCACTGTAAGATTTAAATAAGTTAATGTAGGTAAAATGCTTAGAGCAGTGTTTGATGTGTGTGTGTGTTTATACACACACATATGTATTAAGCATAATATAATATCACTATTATTCTTTGGTAGCAAATGTTTCTCCTTTGAGGGTACAATCATTTCAGAAACAGCCAAAAGTTAATCTCATACCATGTAAATGACCAAGCTGAGAAACAGAGTTTTTGGTAAAAATTGTTTTATTTCTTCACTTAATATTTCTTCAGCTCTAAATGTTAGGAGACAGGAGATCAGGCATGAATTGGACACTTTGCTCTTGAGGGGCCTCTGGTCAAGCTGGGGAGACAGACATATGTATCAGCAGTTGCAGGAAAGGCCCGTCAGAGCAGGAGGCAGGAGGCAGGAGGCAGGAGGCAGGAGGCAGGAGGCAGGAGGCAGGAGGCAGGAGGCAGGAGGCAGGAGGCTGAATTCTAGTTCCAGCTGTGCTTTGAACTTGATGCGTGGCCTTGGACAAGTCCCTTTCCCTCTCTGGGTCTTTGTGTTGGAGGAGTTAAACTTTACGTGATCTGCAGAACCATCCTGCTTTGTGATCCTCAGATCTTTTGATTTTTTTCCCAGTAGAATGGTGCTTCTTCCAGTAGTTTCCGTCTCCTGAAGCCGGTGCGGCCTCTACAGGACGGCGTGCAAATTCCATCGCTGAAAGGTTTTCCGACTGCCAGCCCCACCAGCCTGCCTCGAGGAAAGGCCATTCTTGGGCCTGAGGAGGGAGTCAGAGACCTGCTCCCTCCACTCATGGACTGTGAGGTGGGGAGAGCACGTGCCTTTGCCTGAGCCTCAGAACCCCACAAGTGCAACGAAGAGGCTGTGCCCAGAGTTCTCCAGGCTTCCTTCAACTCCACTGCCCCGTGCTCTCAGGTTGTTATTAATAGGAGCTGATATTTGCCAGAGCAGCACTTCCCAAACTATTTCAGTGAAATGTTATATTCTGTGGGATGTGAGTAGGATTCAGTAAAACAAAAGAGGGGGTTGTTCTAGCCTCAAACAAGCATGGGAAATATTTAGTTAAATAAGACCCCTCAGGATATTTAACATGCTAATTACATGCTGAATTTCTTCAAGGGGCAGTGCAGAGCCTGACAAAGGAAAGCTCCCAATGTGGCTAAGAGCACAGGCTAGGTGGGTTTTGAACCCTCATTCTACCGTCTAGCTGTGTGACCACGGGGAAGTTCACCAGCCTCTCTGAACTGCAGTGCCCTCATTTGTAGTTCAGAGAAGAAATGGGGCCTGCCTTTTAGCACTGAGGGTGAAATGCAGCATTGCATGCAAAATGCTCTGCACAGTGCCTGAGATGGGAGCATTCAGTACCCACCAGGCATTATCGTTATATTATTGCCCACGAGGCTCTTTTGTGGAAAAATAGTTGTGAATATCTCTCAGGATGCCCACAGTGTGGGAAATGCTGATCCATCTGCTTGTTTTGAGCACTGCACTTCCTTGTCACCCTGATGTTGGATGGCTCCTGTGAACATCTGCCCCACCTCTTTACCCAGCTGCACTGACCATGGGTGTCAGGATGTGATAGGGATGGAATTGGGGTACCAAGTGCAGGGTTCTGAAGACCCCAGTGAACCCAGAGATGAGTGAGTAGGCAGGTGAGATGGGAGCAGGGGACCTAAGAGGGAGTTGTAAGGGTGAGGTTGGAGAGGTGGGCTTGGGAGGGTTGTAGGAGCTCTGAGGCCAGGATGAGGAATTTGTGGCAGCAGGGAGTTGTGCGAGAGGTGTCTGAGCATAGCTGCTGGCTCCAAAGTGCCCAGAGGCACTGCCTCCTGCCTCGAGTCGTCCCAGCTCCTCTGCCCTGGGTTTCCGGATGGCCCAGAGGCAGATGTGAGTGCCTGGGACATGCCACTTTGCCTCTGTGCCTCTCAGTCTCCACTTTTCTAAAATGCGAGGAGCAGCCTAACCCACAGGGCTGCAGCGAGGGTTCAGTGAGATGTTTTACAGCAAGCTCGTCAAGCTGAGATCCCACCATGTGCCCTATGTTCAGGCCTGGGGAAGATTGAGATGAATAAACTGATCCCTGCCCTTGAGGAGTTCGCAGTGTGCTGGTTACAATACTGCGAGGTAAGTGCTGCGGTCAAGTTCAACCCATGAAAGAGCCCTGCGCCCAGGTCGGAGGGTGGGAAGGTTGTGGGAGGAGGGAGGGTTCCCAAAGTTCCCCAGAGGAGCTAGTGCCTCGGCTGAGTCCTGAGGCACCCCGGAAGTTAGTGGATGACGGAAGAAGTGAGGTTCCAGGCAGAGAAAGTAGCATGAGTAAGGCCTGGAGAAATGAAATGCCAATCTGGATGGGCAAAGAGTAGCAAGTGGTATTATTAGAACATTAAATTTGGCATCTGGAAGGAGATTTAATAAACACTGCTGGCAGGGACACTGCTAGCCTTTAAACAGAGAGCATAGTGTGAAGCTAAAGAAGTGAAGCTCTAACTGCAGAATTTCAGGAATTGGCTTGTATAAAGTGTTTGTCTCCCCTGAAATTGTTCCGTGGTCCCCTTAGTCTCTGTGATAGGCTGCATCAGTGCAGACTGCAAGCCTTGAATGCCAGGCTAAGAGGTTTGTTCTGTAGCCTGCAGACTAATGGAAGAATTAGCCATAAAAGCCATGGGATTTAGAATGGAATCCTTGGCATTCTCTGCATGTGCAGGGCTGGCTAGGCAAGGAGGTTTCCAGAAGAAAAACAGAGAGACCTTTGCCCTTCTCCTGCATTTAGGCAGAAAGTAGAATTAGGATAAGGTTGGCTGAGTGATCTGGCTATTGTGCCTGCCCTTTGGGCTTCACCATCCAATCTGCCATAGTGCAGGGGGCTTAAGGCATGCCACTCGGGGGGCTGGGTGGTAAGCCCCAGCGCTGCCTGGGCTTTGGGGAGCTACTGAAAGCAAATAAACCTGAGCAGAGGAATTAGTTCTGTTGTTTCCCAGAAAAAGGAGTGTGGCTGTACCTTCTCAGCTGGGGACGCACACTGTCCAGCCTGTCACCACTGAGCGGAGGGTCTCTCAGTCAACTCCTCCAGGCCCCCATAGGTCCTCTGAGCTTGATGGTTGAAATCTCCTGTAGTGAGTCACCCTGGGTTAAAGAGAACAAGATGGGGGTGATGCAGGGCCTGGGACAGGGCCTAATTCTGTCTTTAACCCACTGTGTGACCTTGGACAAGTCCATTCACCTCTTTGAGCCTCAGTTTCCTCATTTCAAAAATGAGGCAAGTCCTCCAAGGGCCGCTCTGAGCACCGAATGAGATAGTGTGTGTGGCAGGGCTTTGCAGTGGAAGAGGTATCATTGTTTTTATTAAGAGCGGCAGAAGGGGAGAGCAGAAAAGCGTGACAGGATTGGAAATGAGAATTCTGTGTTATAGCTAGGTAATTGTAAATTATTGCCAAGTTTTATAGCATAGTAAGGGTATTTTGGTTATGTTTTCTTTTTTTTTTTTTAATCCTCACTTGATATTTTTTCCATTGCTTTTCAGAGACAGTGGAAGGAGGAGAGAAAAAACACACACACCCATGTGAAAGAGACATATCGATTGGTTGCCTCCTGGGGCCAGGGATCGAGCCTGCAACTGAGGTACGTGCCCTTGGCTGGAATCGAACCTGGAACCCTTCAGTCTGTGGGCCAACACCCTAACCACTGAGCCAAACCGGGTAGGGTGTATTTTGGTTATGTTTTAAAAATTAACTTTATCTCTTAAAGGCACATACTGAAATATGGATAAAACTATATAATATCTGAGCTATGCTTCAAACTAAAGAAAGGTTGATCTGGATGTGGGGAGGGATGAAGCGAGATGGGCCAAGAGTTAGTCAATGAAGCTGGGTGCCAGGCGCATGGGGGTTCATTATACTATTCTGTCTACTCTTCTATATGTTTAAAATTTCCCATAGTAAAAAGTTAAAAAGCATAGCATTTAGGGTCAGACTGGCCTATTTGCATGGCTTAATAGCTGTGTGACCCAAGGCAAGTCTCTACCTCTCTGAATCTCTCTACTCAAATGTTAATTAGTACACAAATAATAGTACCTGTTTCATAGGGTTCTCACAAAGACCACACCACACGTGATAATGCATGTCAAAATGCTTACCCCGAAGCCTGGCACACAGTAGGGTTCTGGTAAATCACGACTCCTCCCAGAAATTTTCACCAAACATCATCTGTCACCCTACCGCCCTGCTGGATGCAACCAGACTGGCCAGGGTCTGTTCCCTCAGGTGAAGGACAGTCAAGCCTCAAGCCTTTCTGCAATGGGTGTTGATGGGGCTCTGCTGGGGGAGGCAAAGGGAGCTAATGTGTGTCCCCACCCCTCCTCCTCGCCGGGAAAAGGGAATGGCCCAGGGGAGCGCCTGTGGCTGGGCATCTTCTCTCTACCGACCGCCCACCGAGATTTACAGCCGCCCTGCGAGGTCAGTGCTTTCACTCAGAGAGTTTAGGAAACTCGCAAGTGGTTGCACAACCAGTGAGTGAAGAGGAGGGAGGAAGAAGGAAGGAGGAAGGAGGAAGGAGGAAGGAGGGGGAGGGGATAAACAGGGAACAGGGATGGGGGGGAGAAAGTGACTCCAGAAGAACAGTGAGGGGCTAGAACAAGGTGAAAGAGAGCAGGAGGTGACCTAGGACTCCAGAGGCACCAGAGGGCCTGGGGTGAGGAGATGAGCAGGGACAACCAGCCCTCCTGTCTCCTTCCCTCCTAGGTCCCTCAGGTGACTAAATGTTTCCAGTCCCCTCAGCCACTAGTTGACAAGGGTGGGAGATGGGAAGGCCACGCTCATCTCCCTGGGGGTCCCGTCTCTTCTCAACAGCAGGAGACTGGTCAGCACTGCGGAGTGGACAGCATCTTGGCCATGCCCTAACTGGGCCCCAGGGTTGCCCTCAGCCCTGGGTCTCTGCATGGTGCTAGAGCCGAACCCCACAATCCCATCCTCAAGTCCTCTCCTTTAGGGGACTGTTCTCAGCTAGCTTAGGTGGGGTGTAGTGTCTGCAGGGTCAGGGCCTGTCACATGGAGGGACATCTTTCACAGACCAGCCCTGAGCAGGTAGGGCTGGGGCTTCCCAAGAAGTGTGAGAGAGGCATCCTTCCCGGAAAGGCTGGGTGTGCTTGGAGAGATAAGAGAGGTGGGCATGAACTCCTTGTAGGGCAAAGGAGGCATTTGGACCGAGCAGAGCCAGCACGTCTGGAGACCTGTTCTTGGAGCCTCACTGAACCCCAGCTCTGCCAATCAGCAGTGATGTGGCCTTGAGACAGTCTCTTCACTTCTCTGGGCCTTGGCCTCTGCATCTGTAAATTGCAGATACACTGTCTGCCCTCCTAGCTCCCAGGAGCCATTAGAGCACATATAGGATGATGGAATTAAAGGCACTTTTTGAACGTGGTGCCCTGTTTCCATGTGAGCTCGCATTCCTAGGTGCTGCCCTGTCATTCTAGTCATGCAAACTAGAGTTAAATATGCACTCATCCTATGATCCAACCATTCCACTCTCAAATATAAATCAAAGAGAAGTATAGTTCACCAGAAGACAAGTACCTATAAGACTATTCATAGCAGCATTAGTCATAATATCCCTAAACTGGAGATGACCCAGTGTCCATAAACAAGTTGTGATATATTCACACAATGGAATACTTCTCTGCAATAACACAGAACAAGCTATTGATATAAGCAACAACATGAATGAATCTCAAATACATGTTGAGCAATAGAAGCCAGACATAAAGGAATATATATGCATATACCAAGGTCAAGGTACAGGATATTTCCAGTACTTCACTGTATGCACATAATACCTTGATTTAAAAAGTTTAAGGCCCACTAAAAAATAAGGCACATTATTCAATAAGAACCACAAATATTTTTATATATTTATTTTGCCTAAGTGTAAACATGGCACACTACCAGTGGGCTCTGACATAAACACCTTCCTTGCCAGACGGTCTCACGGGCTTCCTCTGGGCTGAGGCTGCAGTTCCCAGCAGTGTACACTGGAATGCCACAAAGTGCAAACTCAGTTTCAGCCACAGTGATTACCGAAGTGGTTGGAAGATTGAACTGGAGGGATTATGAGATTGAGGATAGTTGGGGTACCACTTGCTGTGGGTGAGAAACAGCACAAGTAGTAAGAGGTTATCTCAACATGGGGTTACACACAAGAGCTCTGCATGTGGGCATGTAAGGAAATACAGCCTGGAGAGCCATTGATTCTGTTCAACGATATCACAATGCTGAGGGACAGGCAAGGAAATCCTGCACGCTTGGGAGTACACTGCGATCCCTCAGGCAGGCCTCCAGAAACCCTGCTACCTGAGAGCGTGTCCCAGTCTCCAAAGAGCAAGAACCACTTGCTTAAGGAAGGGCCTTGCTCAGGTCCATTCTGGGTTTGCTCGGGCCCATTCCTTGTCCCAAGTCCACATGTCTTCCTCTGGACTCCTGTTCTGTGCTGTCTGCAGGAGGGCGATGCTTTCCTGACTCATGGCCTTTGTTAATATTTGAAAACTTCTTTGGGCTTGTCTGTGACATTACTCAGCATCTGTGACAAGTGCAAGCCTTTGTTAATTTATTCCTAGAGAAGCCTGTTCCTTCCGTTCACTCTTCAAGGTCCCAGCACCCTGCCTTCAGTGTGCACCTGGAGGCGGATTTCCTTCTCCAGCTGGCAGCCTGCTCTGACTGTTTTCTGCGGTGGAAGGACAACGGTGAGAGTCATTATCTGTTTCTTTGGTTTGGAAGAATAATTTCCTGGTTGGAATACAAGCTGAAAAAGAATGTTGAACAGAAACATGGGAAAGGTGATATCTTTTTAAAAAAAATTATATCTTTATTGATTTCAGAGAGAGGGAGAGGGGTAGTGCGCCCCCTACTGGGGATCGAGCCTGCAGCCTGGGCATGTGCCCTTGACTGGGAATTGGACCCGCAACCTTTTGGTGCGTGCGCCAATGCCCAATTGAGGCACACCGGCCAGGGTGGGAAATTATTTTTATTGTATTAGGAAATTCTAGCACATAAGACCATGACTTCACAGATATTATTGCTTAGCAGAGGGCTAAAGAAGTTATTTCAACTTAAAAAGCAAGTTGATAAAAAACCCCTGTCAGTAACAGCATAGGTGGACACAGATAGGGCTGAAATTAGGAAGGAGTGACGTTCAAAGCGCTTTGCACCACCTGGAGCACAAATCTCTACAGGATCCCATGTTAATGCCCGTCTCTTCCACGGGACTAGCCTGCTGCCGAGCCTGCCGTCCGGTCAGAGCTGGCCCATCGGCCCTTGGGAGCTGACGAGGGCATCTGTCTGTCTTTGGGCTGCCTTCAAAGCCAGATCCAGCTTGTCCAGATTAAGGATTAGATGGTGGCTGTAAGAAGGCAGAGAAAATGAATATGCCCGCTCCCCAGAGGCCTTCACGGAGGTGAACTTGTCCTCACCTGCCTGCCTGCTGCCTGCCTGCCTGCCTTTTGTGCAGATCTCTGCCTTGTCCCATGAAAAGACTGCAGGCTGAGATTTCATGTGAGGGTGGCACTGTAAGGGATGGCACCCATCGTGCCCCTGGGAGCCCCGAGCCACCCACTGCGCAGGTAAAGGGCAGCTCTGGGCGCTACAGAGGCGGCCTCCATGCACGGGTAAATGGGTGCATTAGCTCTGCAGCCCAGCAGCCTGCCCCAGCCACCCTCCACACAGGAGGCGGATTCCCATGGGGACTCGGTCTTCCTGTCGGGCTGGGCCTGCTTTTATGGGAGTCCCCAGCACAATGCTGGTAATCCTGCGGACCTGCCCAGCCATGGGGGGCGGGCAGGAGCACACTTGGCTTCCTGGCTTGCTGAATGGCTTGAATAGGTGCTGGGCCCACTCTTAATCCCCCCAGCGGCTGCCTGTCCCGGCAGGGTGGGCGGGAGGAGGGAGGGGAGGAGAGCAGGCCTGTCTCCTGTCCAGGCAGGGCTGGCGTGGCCCTGCCCTGCACCGCTCCACCTACCTTGCAAGGGCAAGAAGTGAGATCAGCAATGGGACTGCTTGCCAGCACCCTCTTGGGACCCTCTGCCCTTCTCCCAGCACTGTGCTTGGCCCAAGCTGGGTGTGCTGGGGTTACAAGCGGAGAGCTAGTGGTGGAGGAGGGGAGCCTCAAGATCCCAGCACATTGGAACTGCGAGCACCCTTAGGGCTTCCTTTCCCCCTCTCATTTTACAGATGGGGACGGTGAGGCCCATATGGGTCAGGGACATGTCTAAGGTCACGCAATGAATAAGTGGCAGACATAGAATAACAGGACCAAAGGCTCCTGACTTTGGTCAAGTGGCCTTTCCAGTAGACAGCAACTGTTTCCCAAACTGTTTCCTGGAGCGCCCCTAACTATTGGGAGACATTTAATGCTGCTGACAAAAGAGTCCTGTGGGCAGATAGGCCAGAAAATGCTGCACCCACACAAAGCACATCAAGAAGCAGAGGCGTGGCCTGGCCAGGTAGCTCGGTTGCTTAGGCGTCATCCTAATATGCCAAAGTTGCGGTTCGATCCCCTGTCAGGGCACAAACAAGAATTAAACAGTGAATGCATAAGTAATGGAACACAATGATCTCTCTCTCTCCCCCCCCTTCCTCTTTCTCTTTAAAATCAATAAATTAAATTTTTTTTTAAAAAGCAGCAGAGGTCTTGAGAAGTCCTGCAGGATGTAAACTTGATGGATGTTAAAGCAGCCCTTTTCTCTCATAGGAGTAGCACTCTAAAGTACACAATCTGGAAATTCCACGCTAGCCCATGCCGAAAACTTTCTTGACAGGATTATGAAGATGACGAGGGCATTTCTGTTTAACCCACGTGGAGTTTACCCCACGTGGAGGCCTGTAAAATGGGAGGGGTCTCCTTCTAGACTCAGTCACCTGATGTTTATTGAGCATCTTTTATGTCCAGGTGCCTTCCACCTCGATTATCTCTGCTGAGCTCCATGTTGGATGAGTAATAGAACCTCGACTTTACTATCATGGAAACTGAGGCACATGGAATTGAGTAACTTGCTTAAGGTCATGCAGCCAACAGGCAGCAAAACCAGGTTTCAAGCTGTCTGCCCAGCCTCAGTGCAGAGCTCCTGCTCTCCTGCCGTCCTCCCCTCTCCTCTGATAATAAGAAACCAATGCTTAGAACTGGAACTACAAGAAAGAAGCCTGGGCTCATGCCCTGTTCCACTCCTGATGCACTG
The DNA here is from genome assembly GCF_054644295.1 of Miniopterus natalensis. Lineage (NCBI taxonomy): Eukaryota > Metazoa > Chordata > Mammalia > Chiroptera > Miniopteridae > Miniopterus > Miniopterus natalensis. The sequence continues at coordinate 49,962,725 of NC_142092.1, read as the reverse complement.
AATGATCTCGGACAAGACCTGCTGCTCCCTCAAGTCTCATCCCCTCCCCCCTACAAAGGGAAGGTTAGACAAGGTGCCAGTCCCCGTGGGTCTCTCCTGCTCCAGGGCTCCATGACTCCAAACTCTGGTCCTCAGACCCAGGCACAGGTCACCCTGGAGGGGGCGTCAGTGCAGGAATGGTATGACATGAGGCTGGACTCATGCGTGGCACAGGGACAGACCAGCTGCCTGCCTGAGAAGGCAGGTCATGTGCCAACTCAGTCCTGGCACCTTGTCAGAGCCATGAGGAACTGTCACCCAGGGCTCAGGGATGGAGCCAGCCCTACATGGTGCTGGTTCTCATAGCATGACCTGGGACACCCTCACAGGTAATCGCCTCCTTAATGGGTGGTGGAGAAACTTGCAGGACTGGTGAGGGTGGTGGGGCCAGGAAAGGGGCAGGCAGGTGGTAAGAAGGCATCCTGGCATTTCAGACCTGACTTGGATTTACTTTATATAGGCTGTATTTGTCGGGTTTTAACCACTTGACCCACTCTCTCTCTCTCTTTTTTTTTAAGAGGATGATTGTCTTACTCTAGAACAGTGATTCGGGTTACCCTAGAACAGTGATTTTCAACCAGTGTGCTGCAAAAAATTTTAAAACGTGCAATACCTAATTATTTAGTCAGGGGCACTGACCTCTTTTCCCTTAGATTGTCAAATAAAAAAATGACAACAGCCAACACAATAGCCACCTGGTGGGAATGAATCAAAATTATACCTATTTTTTGTCAGATCGGCAAAAAATATAATGTATTTTTTGGTGTGCTGCAGACTTAGTTTATGTGCGCCACGAGATGGAAAAGGCTGAAAATCACTGCCCTAGAAGTGAACTCGGAGACAAAGAGCCAAGTGCAAGTGGTTTATCTGGGGGGGGACCCAGGGAATGCTGCGGGGAGCACGTGGTGCAGCAGGGAAGGGAGGGAATGAAAGGCACCGGCCTATCCAGCAAGTGCCCCCGGGGGCAGCTGGAGCTTCGCTGTGCTGGAGGCTCTGGCGGCCTGGGCTTTATCTCACCTGAGGGGCGACGCAGCTGCAGCAGGTACCCCCGACTTGTGTCAGCCCCTGGTTGAGGACCGCTTCCAGGGAGGGGGCCGTTCATTCCCTAACGTGTGTGGCCTGTGCTGGCAGTGACGGCCCGGCAGGGAGGCAGGCAGGGTGGCAGGTGCCGAGGGCATGTGGGCAAGGGGCCGATGTATCTGCCACAGAGGGTGGGTGAGCCAGACTAGAGCACCTGCTACACCTGGGGAGGGGCCCACGCTCCTCCACAGCTTGCAGGGGAGGGGGGTGGGGGGGGGCTGAGTGAGCCACTTGCCCTCCTGGAGCTTCAGTTTCTAGAAATGGAATCCTTGCCCTGCCTGTCACACACAGGACCAAATCGTAAACTGTAAAAAGCTGGTGAGTATATATCCGCTCCTCTCCAGTCTGTTCCAATTACCACGTTCCAGTTCTCATTCACTTTTGCTCAGATTTCAAGCATTTTGGTCATCTCAGTGCCTACACACCCCTCCTACCCTTCCTGGCCAAGGACCCATCCCCCTAGAGTGGGAAAGGGCTTTAGATCTAGAAATTAAGATTTTTAGGTTCAAGGGGAAACAGAATGATACAGCAGAAATAATACGGAAATCTGATAATATTAATAATAATCTGAGAATCAAGAGGCCTGGATTCAAATCTCAGTTCATTCAGTCACCTAATATTAATTAATAACCACAGGCTGAGGGTGTTTTATGAAGAAGACACAGTGCCCAAAGGAACTCTGTGTCCTTGGGTAAGCAGGCCCTTTGCCCTCTCTCGGCTTCAGTCTCCCCACCTGTGAAATGGGTCAGGTGGTTCCTGGGGTCCCTTCCAGCACATCATTTTTTTGCTTTAAGTACAACGCCCCCAATCTCCTTGAGATCTGCAGCCGAGGGTCAGTAGAGGAAACGGAGGCCTGGGTCCTGCTGTGGCTGATGACGACGGGCCGGTGCGGGAAAGACCTACGCTGGGCCTCAGTGAGCCTGCCACTGTGCCCGGCTTCACCCGTGCGCGCCGGGTAAGCTCTGCAAACAGCAGCTGAAGATGGTGGATTTAGGCAGCATTAAGCTGTATTAAGTGGAGCTGTTTCTACAAAGAGTGGGTTTTAGGATAAACATGGTACCGAAAGCACACTGAGAGGATGCAGCTCTTGTAAGAAGTGGCTTCATGCCGTCACCGGCACCCAGAGTAGAGGACTGTTCTCCTACCTCATCCGCGTGGTGGACTCAGGAAACTGAACAGCACCCCTTTCCCTGCCACTTCTAGGAAGATGCTCCTTGACGCCCTAGGCCCATGACCCAGGCTGAGCCAATCAGGACTCCACCGTCCTGGCCACTGTAATTGGTCCAGTTGTGGTCACTGGACCCAACCCAGCCAAATCAGTGTCCTTTCTTGGGTATTTTTAGCTGGAGGAAAAGACTCCTGTCCTGAAGCCATGGAGATGTGAACCCAGGGCTGTCGGGATGGAATGAAGCCAACAGTCAGAGAGGAAAAGCTGAGAAGAAAGTGTCTTGGTGTCTGAGGCCCTGGCCCCAGACTCCCCTGAGGCCAGCTTCATCCCTGCTCTTCTTGGCTACTTAAAACAATAAAATGCTTTCTTAGGTGGTGTCAGCTTTATTTCTATCGCCCCAAATCAAGAGGATCCTAACGAAGACCAACATCTTCCATGTATTGAGCTATGTGCCAGGAGCTTTTCACTACATCGCATTACATCATCCTACCAGAGCTGAGGGGCTTTCCTAAGGCCATTCTGCTGTAGCGAGTGGCAAAGCAGGGACTCAAACCCAGGTCTGCCCAACACCAAAACCCACGCGCTCAACTCTCACCAAAGCGGAGCCTCTCCACGCCTCCCCTCTGGGCGACGCCTTCGGAACAGACACAGCTTCCATGACTGGACCTTTTGTGTCTTGACTTCTTGTGCTGTGTTTGTATTGCAAATAAAATTGCTCCCATGAGCAATAGTTCAACAATAAGCTCCTCTGCTGGCTCTTAGCAGCTTAGTGGGTTAGAGCCGGGGCCTCCACGCTTGATCTCTCCTCATACCTTTTTGTTGACGTCCTTTGGAATGCGAGACATTGCTGATCATATCAAATCCTCTCCGTAAGAACTGCAACCAGTGTTGTTGTCTCCAAAGGCTCAGAGAGGTAAAGTGACTTGCCTAGGTCACCCAGCTTGTCAGAGCAGAGAAGAAATGGGAGACCAATTCTTTATTGAGTTTATTCCTTTCCTGATAAATCTCTAGGTTCTTATCTCTCCGCAAGCCCCCCATGTTCCGGTACAGATGACAGTGAAGCTGATGCTAGTGCTGGCAGAGAGAGGCGAAAAGACCCTTACCTTTTTCTTTTAACCAGCTAGAGCCTGAGTTTCCTTCATTAAAACTTCCCAGACAGGGCTGTGGGCAGGGAGTTGGGGTAGAGTAGCTGCCCTTCTCTCTAACAACAGAGGGTTCCCCCAAAACCAGTGTAGACTGGAAGCCGGCATGAGAGACCCCAAGCCAGCCTTAGCACTGACAGCGAATCTTGGAGTGACCTTGAATACGTCCATCACCACCTACCCTGCTTCCAAGTTAAAAACAACAACCATTCTTACTGAGTTCTGTGTGTGCAGACACTCGTAACTAGCCAATGGAATAGGTACTATAGTCACCCCACCTGACAGCACATCCGAGGCAACATGACACAGCAAGTGGCAGAACTGGGATTTGAACCGAGGGGGCTTGATTCCTGAGTCCATCCTGTTAACCACCTCGTTACATCAGCATCTCGTTGAATTGTGAATTGGTGTTCTCTGCAATCAAACCATTCCAGATTTGGGGGGGGGAGGGCACACCAGACAGTGTGATTCTGAGGTTGAAAGTACCAATTTTGCAATAAGATAAAACTAGAGTGAATTAATCTCATTTAACGGCAGCTCACGTGGCTTATTTTATTTTGAAGAAAAGGGAAAAGGGCCCATTCTCTGACATTTGTGTGGACAGACTGGAGGAGCGGTATCTCAGCAAGATCTTCCCAGTACTTTATAGTTTGCAAAACCACCTTCAGTGTCTCTGAACTCAGGGGATCCAAGGGAAAGAGAGTTGTCTGCCATTTAACTGATGAGGAAACGGGGGTCAGAGAGGGGAAAGCATTTGCTCAGTGCGTGCGTGAGCGGGCATTTCGGTGTGTGCGTATGTGTGTGTGCTTCTGTGAGCGTGTGCAAGAAGGGCCACGAACGCTCCCATGGGCCTGAATCCCAGCTGTGAGATGAGCTTGTCAGTCGTGATGCTTGGAGGGGAGCGTTCTGGTCCACTGCCCCTGTATGGAGTCGCTCAGTCTGAGCTAAGTACACAGCAGCTGAAGTCAGTGGGCAGCGCAAAAATGTAGGTGCAGCTCCCTCCCTCCCCCCCTCTTCCCTGCATCTCCCCCCCCACAGGGTGGAGCTGCCTGGAACAGGCGGGCCCAGCCAGCAAGTCTGCACATGCAGCACCCAGGAACAACTGCAGGGCAGCTCTGGGGCACGTGTGGAAGCATGCACCCTGACATACACACATGTATGTACATGCACACGTGGAAATGCATAGCTTTCCAGGAGTTATACTCGGAAAAGGTGTGGGGGTCAGCATTCTGGTCTGGCTCAGCCTCTGACTCTTTGGAGATTCCTGAGTTTTCCCTCTTATGAGCTGTGACTCTCCATCTGTAAAATGGGCATGATGTTGTCTACTTCCCAGGGCTGTTACAAAAATCCACAAAAAGATGGCAGGATTTAAGAACTCTGGATTGAAGGAGCCCTGGGGGACCATTAGCCGAATGTTTGCATTTCACAGGCAGGGATGCTGAGGTCCTGAGAGGGACAGGAATTGCCCAGATCCCAGAGCAAGTCAGGCACAGATTGGCTAGAACACAGGCTGCCTGAGTCCCTGGTCCCACACACCAAGTTCAAGCTTTGGTTTTGAAAGAGGAAAGTGCTGTCCCAGGGGAATTCTTGCTCTTGCCTGAGACATCCATGTGGATGTGGATGTGATTTTGAGACCAAAATACTTTGTAAACACCGCTTATTAACACAAATTCACATGTACTTTGCCGGGGGTGGGAAGTATCCTTCTTTGTGAAATATTAGCTTAGAAAGACATACAAAGACTTTATGACTCTCAGTTTGCTTAACATATTTGGTTTGCTTTATGCCTACAAGTTCATACTAAGCTCCTGCATATCTGCTGGGCTCTTTATTGACACTGTATCAGTCCAGGGTTCCCTAAAAGATAAACTTTAAAATAGATGGAGAGGCAGGGGAGCCTGGTTTCAGGGCTCCTGGGAGTGTTTGCCCAAGCCCCTGCCCCTCTGCTTGCCCATCTGTACACTGGCAGGCTTGCACTCATCCCGTGTGCTTTCCCTGACTGTGCCTGCCTCTGCCCCTGGGCCCACCTCACACCCCACTCCCTCAGCCAGGCTCTCACTTTGCCTTCCATACTGTAGTTCTCCATATACACGCTCATTGCCTATCACGTTGGGTGCTCCTCAAGGGTAGGAACCCTGTAGGACCCAGCCCGCAGTTGCTGCTCGGGAAATATTTGTCCAGTGGAACAACCCCCAGGTGAACTTGGAGTTCAGGATGCAGGTCACAAGAGGAAGGAAGAACCTAAGGACAGTAGGCAAAGCACTGGGGAAGCCAACATTCCTTTTCCACCTCTGCCACCAGCCTATATAATAGTCCAGGCTGTGTGACAGGACTGCCTTGGTGACCTAGATTCCCTTAATAACAATCACATCCATTTATTCAGTGTATACCATGTGCCAGGTACTTCTTATATGTTAGCTTTAATCCTAACATAACTCTAATCCTATTTTCAAGGTTAGGACCCAAGGTTCAGAAACCTCCATCTATTTGCTTCAAGTAGAGGAGTAGGATTCGACTTCAAGTCTGTCTGATTCCAAAGGCCAGACTCATTTATGATAACACAAGCCTCTTCCCGAACACTGATCCTCTCAGGAGACTTGGGATTAACGGATTTCCGTCTGCAGGGCTTTTTTCTTTTTGTGGAGCTAGGGAGGCTGGAGGATCTTCCCTGACCCTGCCTCTGTGTGAGGCCATCTCCCTGACCTCAGTTTTCTCATGGATGTAGTGAGGAAAGGGACTAGATCCACCCAAATTTATTGATAGTTCTGATAAACCATCACATTCTTTACTTGGGCTTTTAGGAGCAAAGACAAGGAGGAAATGGGGCAAGGGGAGAACCCGATTGTAACTACTATTCTGAGGTGGGGACAGAGAACGACTTGGGCTGCCTGGGATGGTGATAATTCACCTCACTGGTTCATAGCCCCTGGAAACATGGGATCCAGGAAGGTTTCCACACAGGAATGAGCAGCAGAATCACCTGGAGATACTAAAATGCAGATTCCTGGGTCCTGCTCCTGGAGGAACCAGGGCGATACGTTTGGGACAGGGACAGGATTATGGATTTTTAGCAAGCACTCCAGATGATTCTGAGGCAGAAGTTTAAGAGCCACTGTCTGAGCAATCTGGGGTCTAGGATTCCTCTAAGTTGGAACACTACGGAGCTGGAGAGCTAATTGGGGCGGCGAGGGAGAGGCCAATGCTACTGTGAGTTAAAGTCCTAATTCATTTGACATAGCCATACAGGGCAATATATTTTTATATTCTACCTTGATCCAAAGAAGGTTTATAGTAGTATAGGAAAAAATTGCTTATTCACTTACAAGAATTTCAAAAACTTACAAATTGAAAAACCAATCATGATGCTACCTACCTCTGAGGTATATTGACTAGGAGGGAGAAAGAAATCTTCTATGTGTTGTAATGTTCTATGTGTTGATCCATAGGATGGAGGCATAGGTATAAATATTTTTTGAAAATTCATCAAGCTGTATACTTAATATGTATGCACTTTACTGAGTGTGTATTATACTTATTTTTTAAATGTTAAGAAAAAAATAGTTAGTGGAAATCTCAGTGAACTCCAAAATGCTGCCACTAAGTAAACCATATTCATTGACTAGAATGCAAAGCAACTAGAATTCAATTATTGAAAGATAGCTTCTTCTCCTAAATCCATACACATGGAAACAAAAATACACTTGTAAATGACTCTTGAGTTAAAAAGAAATCCAAATGGAAATCACACTATTTAGAACTGTATGACAGTGAAAGCACCATTTCTTAGTTCCTGGTACATAGATACTTAATAAATATTTGTTGACTGAGTGGATATCAGATCTGTCAGATGTTGCCAAAGCAGTACTCAGAGGGAAATTAATAACTTTAATGTCCTCACTATTAAAAGAGAAAACTTTAAAAGTAAGAAGTGGGACCACTGAACTTTCAATCCAAGAAGCTAGAAAAAGAATAAAATAAACCCAGAGGAAGTAGAAGAAACAAACTGATAAAATTAAAATGAGAAATTATTGAAATACAAACAACCAAATCAAGGGGAAAGAAACAGTCCAGATGATCAACAAAACAAAAAGCCAGTTCTTTGAAAAACGTATAAAACAGGCCAACCTTAGGAATAATTAAGGAGAAAAGGGCACAAACAACATCAAGAACAAAAATAAAGACAGGGCTTGACAGGGAAGTCTGACTACAGAGTATAAACTAGACAGGAAAAGTAAGTAGTGAGGAAACCATGGTAAAAGGAAAATAAGGACAGGCATGCACAACAAAGGGTAAAGAACTTCTTGGAGTTTCCTGTTTCACTAGGACTCAAAGTAATGGTAGCATCAGGCAGAAAAACAATACAGCCAGGGGTGGCCCTAGCTGGTTTGGCTCAGTGGTTAGAGTGTCAGCCTGAGGACTGAAGGGTCCCAAGTTTGATTCTGGCCAAGGGCACGTATGTCAGTTGCAGGCTCGGGGTGCAGGAGGCAACCAATTGATGTGTCTCTTCCCTCTCTCTCTCCCCCACTCTCTCTGAAAAGCAAAGGAAAAAAATACCCTCTGGTAAGGATTAAAAACAAAACAAAAACAAACAAACAAACAAACAAAAAACAACCATGCAGTCAGGGACTGCGGTGTGTGTCTTTGAAGGGCAGAAGCCTCAAGTCTCAGATTGGACATGCAGGGGCCCCTGGAGACAGCTCAGCCTGCACAGACCTCCAGTCTTGTCTCCTCTTTGACCTCAAGAGAGCTGGCACTCTTTTGAGTAGATCACTGGGCCCTCCCAGTTCTGGTTGTCTCACTCCTGGGGTGCTTTGAATGTGCAGGGTCACCTCTCTCCAATGGCCCCAAGGCATTTCCTCCTGGGGTGGTCGGGGCTCAGTACAAGCTCCAGCCAGGCTCACTCACTGGGAGGTCGGGAGCTGCCCCACCCACGGCCTCCTCCTTCCTCCTGAATGCTGTTTGGGCCAAGGACTGGGGCCAGAGGAATCTAGGGCAGTGAGGATGCTGGTCCTCTGGAAACAGCAGCCACCTCATCGCTTAGTGTCACTCTGGTATAGAACCCATTTTACATTCCCTACTGTAACCTTCTCTACCCACTTCTGCCCTGTCTCTCTTGCCTGAGTCCTTACCAGTGGTATGTTGGAATGTTTAACAAGGGTCTCCTAAAAAAGATGCATAGCCCTAGCCAGTTTGGCTCAGTGGTTAGAGCTTTGGCTCATGGCTGAAGGGTTCAGGGTTTGATTCTGGCCAAGGGACTGTACCTTGGTTGCAGGCTCCATCTGTGGCCTGGGTAGGGGCATGTGCAGGAGGCAACCAATCAATGTGTTTCTCTTGCATTGATGTTTCTCTCTCTCCCCCTCTCTCCCTTCCACTCTCTCTGAAAAGCAACGGAAAACAAAAATCCTCGGGGGAGGCTTAAAAAAGAAAAGATACATATAAGATGGGTATACATGTATGTAAGTTTAATATACATTTTCTTGACATAAAGAATGTGTAGCATAACATTTACAAATAATAATAACATACAATACTCCTTATTGCAAATTCCATACACCTTTAATTTCAGTGCTGCTATTCCTTGTAAAATCCACTATCAGTTTTTATAATTCTATCACCAACAACAGTGTCACAAAATCAAACTGTAAACAAATGCTTTGTTACTATAGGACTCAGCAAAGAAGTCACTCGCATCATGGGGTGAAGTTCATGAATGTCGACTGATACTTTCATTTTTATTAATGTTAGAGTTAGAGTTAGACAAAAATGACATAATGAAAGACATATAATGGGACTTCATTCATGAATGACCAAGATAATATTTTTGCTGAATCAGATTAGTTTTCAAGTACTAGAAGAATTTCCTCATATTTTGATGCTATTCATAATATAAAAAACTGTAGACATGACAGACTTTTAAATTTAATCTGCATTATTAACATTTCCTCCATCACTTTTTAGTCCAGAGTCTAAACGCTAGCCAATCAACAAAACATTAAAGCAAGTCCTGATTTGTAGCATTTGCCCATTGCCATGGTGTAAGTACTACCACCATCGCCAGTTTCAAGCTCCTGACATGATGTCACTGAACAAGGAGTTGGGAAGAGATGCGAGGTAGCACACCATTATATAGTATTCCCACCACTGATACAATACATGTAAACAACCTCAAGGGCAGAGATAACAGTAAAATAAAGTAAAATACTTAAGATGTGATGAGTTTTGAGTTTTACCTTTGTTTCAAATATTATTTATAAAATTGTAAGCTTATATAATTTATTTTTAATAATGGCCGGTGTAAGCACCGGCATGCAGGATTCCTGAAAATTTAGCAGACAGCTCTCCTGAATCAGCACAAACTGGCTCCAGCATGCCACATGTCCTCACCCTGCTTCAAGCTCCAATGATACTTCCTCTTTGATGCCTTCACTGGTCATTTCAGCAGAGGCCATCCTTCCTCCCAGGTGCTGCATGAGGGTGGGAACCAGGTCTGACTGCCCTCTGTCCCTCAGGACCTGTCCCTGAGCAGGCTCCACTGCTTAGGAAGCATGTGCCACAGCCATGTGTTGGACCAGCCCTTTTCACCTCACACCCAGGTCTTCTATGACCTAACACTCTCGGTGCATGGTCGCTGGCCCCTCCAACCTGCCCCTCAGTATCCCTGCAGGCCACATGGAAACTGTAGTGACAGATTCTCAGCAGCAGGGACAGCTACTTGGCCTTGATTTCCCTATCTGTAAAGTGCTAAGAAAAGAGGGGATGGAAAGAAGGAACACAGAGTGATATTCCTTCCAGTCTCTCTTTCTTAGGCATATAGTTGTGGGCAACTGTATTTGGTCTGTACATGCAATTTAATGTCTTGTGTTTTCTCATGTAATAGAAGCAATTTCCCACATTCCTGTATAGTTTTCAAATTTTTCACTATTAGTGGATGTAAAATGTCGCGTATTATTCAATTAAAATTCACTTTACCTTCCCTTTATTTTGAGACACTTGTGTAGTTTTTGTTTTTCTGGAACCAGTTTTACCTCACCATCACCAGCATCGAGTGTTTTCATTTCAGAAAATACATGCTTGCTTAAACATCACAGGCACTGTTATTGTTCAGTGTGCTTTGTTTTCATTTCTAGTGCTGTTGGGCATTTTTTCTGTCGACTTTTCTACTCGTTGGCCCCACACTCTTAAATGGAGAGCACCGGTCACAGAGAGACCTATTCTTCATGCCTCGCGTCGTTACTGACACAGGGGCTCCTGGAATGTGGAGACTTTCGACCCCAGACTATGGTTTGGAGTGAATGCAGCTGTCATTTATACTCTTTTGGACATTTCTCCTGTCAGGCTGTTAAATATTGCTTTTGGCCGGGGTCAGTGGGCCAACTCCTTGAGTCTCCGTTTGCTAGTCCTCTGAAAGAGCAGACACGGCAACGGAGCTCGGCAGACTTGCCTAGAAAACACCCTGGGCACCGGAGCGCGGTTGCTTCCCTGTGGGGAAGGGGCATGGGTTCAGCTCACCTGGTGCAGGGGCCCGGAGGCCTTACAAATTATAGCCTAACTCTTGGCCGGTGTCTATAGCCTAACTCTTGGCCGGTGTCTGAGGATGTTGGATCAGCGATCCCGAGAAAGCAGAGCAACTGCATTTGGGTTTATAAGAATCATGCTGCAGAACAAATGTGGATTATAGCACCTTCACATGTGCATTGGGCTTGACACTTTATGGAGCCCCATAGATATGTCATAGATTCTCACAGTACCATTACAGGACAGGTATGGCCCTACCACTTCATGAACAGACCTGACAAGATTATGTCTTCCCTGAGGTCCCTCAGCTGGTGTGGCAGGGCCAGCCCTGGAACTGGGGCTCGGGGCCGTTGCTCCATAGCCAGATGTGAGGTCTGCGTGACTTGAGCTCCTGTGTGTCTGGCTCCTTCACATGTTTGCTCATGTTCAGAAAGCAGGATGTGGGGAAATTTCCGTTAAGTAGAATAAAGGAGAAACAAGCAGATGATTTCACAAGGTCTTTTGTTTGGGATGGTACCTGTTTATCTAACTGACTCTCCCCAAATCACTAATAATGTCTTTGCAGCCAGGACACGGGCCACCCTGTATCTGAGACACAGGCATCTCTTTATGGAGTTCAGAAAGTCGTGATTCAATCCATCTTGGTGCTTTGTGTAGGACAAATTCAAGAAAGGAAGGTGACTGTGGGGATGGGGCCACTGATGAATCAGCATGCTGAGGAGTTCTTCAAGCTGAAATGACAGGATGCTAATTAGTCACAGGAAAACATATGAAAGTATAAAATACACTGGTAGCCTGGCCAGCGTGGCTCAGTGGTTGAGTATTGACCTATGAACCAGGAGATCATGGTTCGATTCCTGGTCAGGGCACACGCCTGGGTTTTGGGCTCCATTCCCAGCGGCGGGTGTGCAGGAGGCAGCCGATCAATGACTCTCATCATTGATGTTTCTATCTCTCTCTCTCCCTCTCCTTCCTCTCTCTGAAATCAATAAAAACATATTTTAAAAAAAATACACCGGTAAAGGGAAGTATATAGTTCTCAGGGGACCCCTCTACGGTTATCATTTCATTCTAGACTATTTAATTGTTTTAAGTGAAAACAAATTGATTCCTTTAAATCCTGCTGTTTGTTTATTTGTTTACTCTTGGTGTCTCCATAGATACGAGAGAAGGGAAATAGAGTGTTGGGGTTTTTTGTTGCTGTAATGTGGCCAAATTTCCTTTCTGCCTGTTCTTGCTAATTCAAATACCACTTTCCCCCCACACAATGTAAAGAGCCTTGTTCCTCCAGACAGTATTATTTGTTGTTTTGTTTTTAATGCTAGGTAAAAAGAAAGAAGAGATTACGTTTTGGATGGTGGTAAACATTTATTAGAAACCTCCCAAGTTGTTTCCCAGCTTCATACAACTTGGAAAGAATAAAGCCCAAGTCAGGGAGACAAATATTTGAGAATTTTATGTGTGGGTTTAAAGAATGTTTACCCAATCCAGGTAAGAATCATTTGCCACTAAAAGGTTCCCTGCACCCTGTCCCCATCACCATGTCACCCCGCAGAAGGTCAAGTGGCCTTATGCACAAGACTAATTCCCTGCATTCCTGCTCAAGGGGCACAGCGGGGTGGGTGAAGTCATTGTTGTCAGGAGCAGCCGATGGACAGTAGGGGATTGGGGCCAGACGCCCATAGTTGTGGGGGTAATTCAAATACCCACACCCTTTCTTCAGAGACCAAAAGGCAGAAGATTGGGGCTTGTATCCACTTTGGACAGAACTTTAGAAAAAATAACAGGGAGACCAAGGTGTAGCCATCATTAAGATAAGGGACCTCAAATGACATTTACATAGTATATTATGGTTTTTATCACACACATCTTATCAGTCTGCTTAAGAGAAAGGTGAATTCCAGCCCCGGCTCAACTACTGACATGTTGGGTAATCTTGGGCAGTAACTTGCCTTTTCTGGGTCCCAATTTCCTCATCTGTAAAATAAGGGATGAAGTAGGCAATGTGTCAGTTGGTCCCTGATTCTTCCTTTGTAACCCACATGACAACTCAGAGACAGGGAAAAGAGCATTATCCTCATTCTACAGATTAAAAGAAACTGAGGCCCATTGAGAGGAAGAGTCCTGGCCAAGTTGCAGTGTAAATAAGTGGGTTTGAATCCCCTACTTCCTGTGCTTTTTCTATTACATTGAAGACCCCGTTGCAAAGTTGCCATTGGAATTTTTGTATTTGGAACAAAAGTCCTTGGGGGGGATGGAAGAGCGTGGGCAAAGACCCAGAATCTTTGTGGCCCAGGAACATGTGCTTCCCCTTTGCTCTCTATTTTCTCTTTGGAGTTTAAAAAATTGGCTTGTTGATGTTATATAACTTTGGTTTTCCATCAACACTTAAATAAGATACCACCGACAGTCAGAAATAACCCCGGAATGACGAGAATGCAGTCATCACTTAGGCATGTCAGCAAAGACAAGCTGGCTGCTTCCAAGTGGAAAAATGCTGCGCTGAGAAGCACCCCCAGCAGGCCACGTGAACTGCAGTGACTTAGTTCACAAGATGGGAACTTCCTATGCAGCCTCTTGCCTGTCTGCTGCGAGCTTCACCCACATCATCTCATTTAATCCTCATAGTAGTCCTAGAGGTGGGAAACATGAAGGATAATCCCCGTTTACAGAGGAGAAAACCAACGCCCCCTGAGGTGGGGGAGCTTGCCCAGAGAGTCTCTGTATATGCGTTGAAACTGGGGTGGCCTTTGAACCAGGTCTGCCTGTCTGCAGGAACAGGTCTGTTTTCATTTACCCCATCACCACATGCCACCTTCCAGATTATTTTGGGACAATTTGCAAAATTCTGTAATTACACATGCACACACACACGCACAAGATTAAGTGGTCATTTAAAGCCAATAATAGTGGGTACCTCTGGGGAGGAAACCTGGTGGCTCATGGGCATAGAAAGGAGGGAGATTTTCTTTTCTGCATATGTCCTTTACCCTTTAAAATATTTGAACCATATGCATGTAGTACCAATTTAAATGAATTCATTAAATTTAACAAAGGTAACCTAATGTATTAGTTTCGTGTGGCTGCTATAACAAATTACCACAGGCTTCACCGCTTAAAACAACAGAAATGTATTCTCTCACAGTTTTCTGGATGCCAGAAGTCTGAAACCCAAGGGCCACGCTCCTTCCCAGGGCTCTCGGGAAGAATCCATGTTTTGTCTCTTCCAGCTTCTGGCGGCCTCAGGCATACTTTAACTTGTGGTCATATCACTCCAGTCTCTGTGGTCACATTGCTTCCTCCTGTTCTCTGTGTCTGTCTTACAAGGATAGCATGTAGGGCTTACCCGACTAGCCCAGGATTAGTTCCTCTTCTCAGGATCCTTAACTTATTCACATATTTTGCCATTGAAGGTGTGATTTAGTCTTTTTGCTACATAAGGTAATAGTCACAGGTAGCAGGGCTTAGAATGTGGACATATCTTTTGGGGAACCACCATTCAGCCCACTAACCTAGGAATTAGCAGTGAGTCTCCACTCCTTCCTGTCAGATGCTGTTTTTCTCCCAGTGTTTCCCTCTGGATAGGGCGCTGGTGTCTAAACACAGCAGTTGTGGATTTGAAGCTCGTTTAGAGTGTTTCTATGGAGAGTTATGTGCACAAGCTTGGGAATCAGTCCAGGCGGGTTCTAGTCTCAGGACCTCCATTTACCACTTGGGGAAAAACAACACGCTCATTTTGCCAGATTAGTATTCCTAAAGTACAATGCTAATTATGGTACATCTCCTCCTTAGGTCTCCATTGGCTCCCAGTACCCACCAAATGAACGGCACACCCCTTGCCTTGGCGTTCAGGGCCTCCTAACGACTTCCCTGCTCAGGTTCTGTGTCCCAGGCGCCTTCATCTCGTGACTAGGCGGCCGGCCTTGCCCTCTCCAACTTCCCTGCCTCTGCTCATGTTCTTCTCCTGCCTAGAATCCCTTTCTCCCCATCTCCACATGTTGAAATCCTTCTCACCCTTCAAGGCCCAACAAAATGCCACCTCTCCCACAACATCTTTCCTGTCCCTTCACCTGGACGGAAGCTCCCCTTCCAGGACTCCTCTGGCTCCTGCATCTCCAGCGCCATGTACACGCCAGGCTTGGCTTCGTGGTATAAGGCCCTGGGCCGGCCTCATCGCCCAGGGAACTTCCTCCCAGGCACTGCGAGAGCTGGGGACAAGGCCTGCCATAGGTAAGTGTCAATGCTCTTTGTTAAGTTTAATTATATAAAAATAATAGAAACGATACTAGAAGTACCCTCAGGGGTGTCCTCAGGGGTTGTGTGTTCAAAATTCTTCATTTTATAGATGAGGAAACTGAGACCCAGGCTGGGAAATTATTTGTCTCCCAGCCCAGTCTTTCTGGAAAACTTGAGGGATTAGAATAAAAGATCGAAAGGTTCCATTTGGGGCCCTCTTAGCCTCTGACTTGGGAAACTATCTATTTGTAATGATGTCAAACGGCAAAAGGGCATGCCTTTCATGGTGATGTTTATCTGTTTTAAAGGAACAAATACAGACAGTTTGGTTCCTTCCTCACCATTCTCTGGCTGTCACCAGCAAATTCCAGCTCTAGTCTCACACATGGCCTGGTTAGAAAGTTCTTTTAACTTTACTCCGATTTTAAAAAAAATCTTTCCTTTCAGATTTAAGCCTAAACTACCCTCCAGGCCCAAGGTTTTGGAGCTATTTTTTGAGAGTCCTACTTTCCCCGGGGAGACACAGGCAGGCCAATGAAAGCGCCTGCCAGCTAGTCCTCCGAGTTGTGTAAAACCTCAGAGAGGTGAACCAGCCTCCGTGGTCCTGTTGTTGTCGTCTGGCAAAGTGTAAAAAGGGGGGAGCAGAGCAGCAGACCAGAGCACCTGTGGCCATTATGAAAACCACAGACGCCTCCCAGCCCCATGTGGTTTTCATTCTGTACTCATAGCACCTGTCAGCCACAGATGAAAACCCAGCAACAGAGGACCCAGAACCAGGGCTCAGACGAGTTGACTGAGGAATTAGAAGGATTTTGTAATAAACCCATTAATTCCATCGGATTGAAATATCTTCCAGTTCCACATGGCCAAAGACAGCCGTGCTTGTCTGACATTTTCCATGGCTTTTTATGGCCGCCTGAAAGCAGGGATGCAGGTCTGCACAGAGCTGGGAAGGGCCAGAGGCCAGGCTGGGGCTCTGCTCTATCACTTAGAGCTGAAAGGGGTCTTGGCCAAACCAGTAAGCCCCCTGAGTCTCAGCTACCTCATTAGAGTATGCATTTTACCCTGAGGTCAGACTGTGCAGTTGATCATATTATCACCAACTTGGGAGAAAAGGAACAGCAAAACTTGGTGGTTGAGGGAAGGTCACTTATTTCCATTTTCTTCACAATGTAAATGGAGAATTCATCCATCCCTCTTAACCTTGGCCCTTTGATTTAAGTCTGACCAAGGGAAGGGATTATTTGGGCTTGGAGGACTTGTAGGGGGACCACCTGGGGGCCAAGATGCAACCTCATTGATGCTCAAGGTCATAGCTAAGACAGCCCTGCAATACTCTGCATTCTATGAGGAACATTTAATTACTCCTTCTGGACACCAAATAATCATAAACCACCAACATCTCTTGGAAGACAGAGTCTTCTCTTAAATTGTTTTCTTTGTTTTTACATTCATTGAAGATAAAAACAAATGCTAATAGTCTTGCTATAATGTTAAATCAATAAAGTAAGAGAAAGCATTACAGAGTGGGATCTCAACTATATGAAAACTATACATGCATAGAAGAAAAGACTTGATGAAAATGTTAATAGTGGTATATTTGAGAGAATAGATAATGGACTTTATTCTGCTTTTCTATATTTCCTAAAAAGTTAAAAGGCTTATCAATTAGTCTTATAATAAAAGATTCTATTCAAAAGTATTTTAATGCCCCAAAGGAAAAATCCATTTATATATTTTCACAAAAGTTACATATGCAACTTCAATAAAAAGTAATGATGACATAATACTGAAAAAAATTGAAAATAAGATATTTTATGAAAACTAATACAGACTCCAAGTCACTCAATATGTGCAATACAGATGAAATTATATTAAAATAAATTTCTTGCACAATAAAAATATCTGTGTGATCAGAAAAACATCATTTCTGAAAATAGTACAATTATAATAAGGATTATTTGATACATTTAAAAGCACAGCATAAATGTAAAAGAATCTGGGCAGCCTTTTGGGGTTTGTTATAATAGAATTTAACCTGCATTTGTTTAGGCTCAAACGCGTTAGTCTTGCTCCAGCTCTATGCTAAGTCGGGTCCCGTGGAGCTGTCATTTGGCAGCAAGTCTTGAATGTTACTTAGGAAAGGATTCGGTGGTTAGAGACATGAAGTAAACCTTAGTTTTAAGTGTTCAACAGGTCTCATCCTTGCCCCACTTCTTGGAGCCTCCAATACACTAATTTTCATTGTGAATCTCCAAAGAGGGGCGTGCAATAAGTAGCATTTGCTCAAAACATTTGACCAGAAAATCTTTTCTATCCCCCACAAAGGACACTTCACATTGAGATAATCGGTGTCACCCGCATGCAAAGTCTTTATCTTTTCAATTTTTATTTGTGAGCCCACGAAGCCGAGTTTGTGTACCTCTGTTGTCACAGGAGGGGTGTTTTATGAATCTGAAGCGCACGCACAGATCCCAGTAAGCCATTTAATGAGCCATGTCACATGGAACCGAAGCCCAGCTCCCAGCGTCAGGCTGCATCTCATTCCACCAGCCGCTCGCAGCCGCTGGGCTGGGACCGCAGGAGACCAGAGGGCCCGCGAGCCTCCGCACAGTTCAGCGCTTGGCGTCCTTATAAAATGTCAGGAATGACAGGCGGCCCTGCGGCTCCCGGCCACCCGCCCAGCACACAGGCGCACGCCCTTCGCTGGCATGCGGGCCGCGCTTGGAAAGGGGACTGAAACCCAAGCCCACAGCCGCACATTCCTCCCCGGGGCCGCACGCCCGGGCCTCTGACCCTCCTTCTCCCTGAACGGGGGCTTTCGAGGCTTCGAGTCAGGCCTGGACGGCTGAGATGCAGCTCTGCGTGGCCCAGCCTCGTGATTACCTCGCAGGGGCTCGGGGGCTCATTTTCCTCATCTGTAAAATGGAGCTAATGAGCCCTTGATCGTAGTAGGGATAAACCAGAATAAAAACGCTATGAGGAGTTGGAAACACGAGGCCTGGTTGTACCATTACACGTGCAAACAGTCCACTTGCTGCTTCTGAGGTGGTGGGGAAAGTGAGAAAACCTGATGGATGTTCCTCAAAGACCCCCAAACTTCTCTGAGGCCCCCTGCTCCCTTCACCACCTGTCCAGCTGGTCTGTGCATTTCCCCAAACGCAGGCTTCGTTCATTCCGAAGCAAACGAAAGCAGGAAAAGACGGGGCACGCGGAATAAAGCGTCCAGACCACCATCCACGGCCTTTCCCAACTCTGATAAAATGTCCATGCCACTGAACAATTCATTCAAATGAGCACGTTCTTTAAAAGAAAAGAGGAAAAAAGCCATAAAAACTTCTGAAGAACTAATTAACCAGAGCTCTGAAGACTAGCCTGCCAGAATCTGGGGAAGGTGGCCACTAATGATCAAGCGGGCAGAAAGTGGCAGAAAGAGGGGGGCCTGGCACTGCATAATAGAGACTCCAAATGGTTGTTTACAATTTTTAATTACAAAAAGGAAGAACACTATTTCTATGCTTTTGGAATGGTGAAAGGCTTTGTAAGACTGGCTCAAAGACAGAAACCATAAAGCAAAACATTGCTTTATTTTACTAGGTAAAATTAAAAAAATTGTATGTATTAAAAAACCATAAACACCTCACACATTGCTAGTGGGAATCTTAAATGATGCAGCCACTTTGGAAAACAGTCTGGCAGTTCCTCAAAATGTTAAACAGTTACCATAGGACCCAGAAACTCCATTCCTAGGTATCTATCCAAGAGAAATGAAATACGTGTCTGCACTGTTCACAATGACCAAAAAGTGGAAACAACCCACATGCCCATCAACTGAGAAATGGATGAAAAAATTAGGTGCACCCCTACAATGGAATATTACCCGACCGCAGAGAGGAAGGAAGGACTGCCACAGGCTACAACATGGAGAAGCCCCGAAGGCATCATGCTGAGCGAGCGCACCGGCCCTGAGAGGCCACATGCATGTGTACTTCGTGTATGTTCGTGTATGGACAGAGTGGGCTGATCTTACCAGTCTCTCCAGAACAGAAACACAAACAGATTAGTGGCGCCAGGAGATGGGGTCTGGAGAAATGGGGAGTGACTACTAATGAGTTCGAGGTTTCTTTCTGGGGTGATGAGAATGTTCTGAAATTAGACGGTGGTGAGGGTTTCATGACTCTGTCAATACACTAAAAACCACTGAACGGTACACTTAAAAGGGAGAATTTTATGATATGTAAATTATTTCTCAATAAAGCTATTATTTAACAAACAAATAGCTGTTATTAAAAAAATAAAATGGCAAAGCTAATGACAAACGAAAAAACTTGCACACAGACGATTAATACCTGTAACACACAGGCAGTTCTTATATAACATGTGAAAACAAACAGGTTATTTTAAAAATTGGCAACAGCTTGGACATGCATTTCATAGGAAAACACCACTAAAGGTCAATAAACATTTTTATGTTTATGTTCATCTTGGAATTTCAAAGTTACAGGGACTGTTAGACCTGCTGCTAGATATTATCAGAGTGTTAATGATGAAGTTAGTAGTTTACTATGTCATATTCTGAAAGGGGTCCTCAAGCTTGATCAGAGGGCCAGTGTGTCTTTGGCGCAAAAAGAGTCAGGAATCCCCGAGCTGCGGGAAACGGGTAAGAAAGGCGTGGCCCATCTGGGGTGACGGTCGCAGCCCTTGGCACTGAGTTTTAGGTAAAAATGTAGAGCGACTGGAACTCTCAAAGGCAGGAGAGAGTGAAAGTGGGTGTAACCATTTTGAAGACGATTTGTTTTTTCTGCTAATGCGGAACATATGCAGACCCCTTGACCCAGCAATTGCTTTCCTAAGCATATATGCAACAGAAATGTATACATATGTTCATCAAAAGACAGCTAAAGAATGTTCATAGCAGCTGTGATACCCAAAACCTGGAAGCAACCCACATGTCCATCAACAGGAGATTGGATCAATCAATTGTGATATATTTATACAAAGGAATCCTATATGGTAACAAGTGTTTATGAAGTGTTGCCACATGCTACAACAGGAATTAATCCCATTCACAGTCTGTCGAGTGAAAGAATATAGACATAAGAATAAATACTGGATAATTCGAGAGGTTCAAAAACCAGGCAAAACTCATTAAAAATTAAAAGTCAGAATAGTGGTTACTTTTGGGGTAGAGGAGACAATAACTAGGAGAGGGTCCAAAAGGTTTTGGGGATGCTGGTAAATGATCTATTATTTATATTGGTACTGACTTTAAAAGTAGATTCAATTTATGAAAACACTGAGCTTTAGATATAATTTTTGCATATTTCTGTTTTTATGTTCTACTTCAATCAAAAATCTGCTTAAAATGACATGGTAGAAGAATTTTAATGACATGAAAAGATATTCAAGTTGTTACATTATATTAAAAATATAGGTTGATACAGGCGCAAATTGGGTGTACAGTAAACTACTATTTTTTCCCTTGAGGATCACCATGCATATATGATTGTAAATACATAACATATCTTTAGGAGAAAATACAAATAAATGATGGGAGCAATTGCTCCAGAGAGAGGAACTGGGAGAGAGATTTAGTTCTTAACTTATGCCCTTTTGTACCTTTTGAAGTTTTAACTATGTACCTATATTGCCAATTCAATGCATAAATAAATTAATGATAATGCAGATTACAAACCTATAGGATTTCATTTTTTTGTGGCACTATCAATACCAAAATGATAACCATGTTTACCTCTGGATAATGGGATTATGAATGATCTTTCTTTCCTTCTTTTTTTTTTTATTTAAACATGTCTGTTTTTTGAGTTTTCTAGTGTGAACATGTATTTATTTTGAGAATGAGGAAAGTCATTAAACTTTTTTGCAATTTCGTTTTATCAATGTTATTGAAGTATAATTTGCAAACAACAAAATGCATTGGCTTTTAAGTGTACAGTTCAGAGTTTTGCAAAGGTACTTTGCAACCAAGACCTAGAATGATTCTACCCCCTAGAAAGCTCCTCCATGTCCCTGTGCTGTCAACCTTTCCCTTTCCCAAGGAAGCAGCATTCCTCTCGTTTCTATCCCCGGAGCTTAGTGTGTGCTCTAGAAGTCCATAGAAATGGAGTTATATAGTATGTGCTCTTTTGTGTATGGCTTCTTTTGAGATTGATTTATATTTTGTGTGTATCAGCAATTCATTATCATTTCTTTCAATGAGTAGTATCTTAAGTGCTCGCTGCTTTCCAATCTGTAGAGTGAGACACAACCATCTACGTGCAGAATAATCCTCCACAGCCTCTCCAAGCACGTGTGCTGTGGGCTGGGGTGATTGCAGGGCCTGCATATCCCGGGAGGAGAGACACCCCCCCCAGCCCTCCCCCCAATGCTGGCCGGCCTCCTCCCCCTCCTGGCGGCAGCGCCGTCTCAGGTGAGAGCCACCCTGCTCGCTGCCATTGTTCTGCCAGTGACAGCCTCGGAGGCAAATGGAAAGCCGTCAACCTGAGGGCTGTCAACTGCAGACAAGAATTCCTTTCTTTGTCGGGCTGGGTGGTCTCTGCGGCTTCGACAGCAACCTGCACAAAAGATGATAAGCGTCATGTGCACTTGCAGAAAAACATGCCACCACCCAACTCTAACCACGCGCCTTTGTGAGGCCGGGATTAGGCATACGTGGCTCCCCTTGCATGTGCATAAATCATCGCATCTCAGCCCAGCAAGGGCATCCAGAGGATGCTTTGTCTCCCCGACCCCACCACCTGCATGTTTCATGAAATGTACTTGTCCCCATATCTTAGACATAGACAGCTAGAAGGTCCCTTAACACCTGGCCCAACTCTCTTGGGCTTCAGAAAGGGTCCAGACACAGGTAGGGACTTGTCCAAGGTCACACAGCACAAAGACTAGGGCAAGGACAAGAACCCCTGCTAGGAGAGCCTTCTTTGGGACTCCAAGCTACTTTTGTTAATAGGTGATCTACCTCCCCCCCAATAGTAATTTCTAAGTTTCCAATAAAAAGGGAGTATGGGGTGTGTGTGTGTGTGTGTGTGTGTGTGTGTGTGTGTGTGTGTGCAAACCTACCTGCTTGGGTGGATCGCCCTTCCTTGCCCTAGTGGCCGCGCTCCCGGGCAGGTTTCATTTCATTTGCGGGATAGTTTGGCGCCCTCTACTGGTTATCGGTACAGTGACAGCACAACCGCTACCCCTTCCTTGCTCCTCCAGCGCAGGACATTCAACACGCGCCATTATTTCTCATTTCCAATGCAAAGGACAGGCCTGTGGAGTAGGCAGTTTTATAGATGAGGAAACTGAGCCTCATATTCAATAGTCTGTCCAAAGTCGTATCCCTGTGGGACTCCAAATTCCTTCCACTTCTTCGAGTCAGTGTAGCACTTGCCCCTTAAAATGACTTACAGATAACCTCCAAATAGTCCATGGAGTAGGTGTTAACAGGGAAAGGCTGGCTGGGACATCAGCGACTGTCCCAGGGCCACAGGGCCAGTAAATACTGTGTTTTTATTCACTGTGCCAGGCTGCGGCCCAGAAGGAGAGGTGCGCACAAGGTCTGCAAGGGAACTTCTTTCCTGGACAGCCTTAATCCAGGAGCGAAAGTGGGAGGCTGCAGTGTTCCCAGGCAGGGGAACACAGCGTTCCCACCTAGGGCGTCCCAGGGCCTCCCTCTGTTCCACCTTATGTGGGAAGGAGGTTGCAAGAGACTCAGAGATGAAGAAAACACATTTTCTATTCACGGGTAACTCACATCAGATTCACTAGATTCAACAGATGCTGAGCAATCAGTCTCTGGTTGTGTGTGTGTGTGTGTGTGTTAACGAGTGAATGAATGATTGCATGAATGAATGAATGGAGCTGCCTAGAGGCTAGGGTCCAGACTATTGGCAGAGGCTGGACAGGTCAGGGTGGTCGGGCCAGTGTACCAGAAAGTGATGGATTTCAGCTTAATTTGAGGAATCCATTCCTAGCAGTGGGAGCAGCCCGAGGACAGAGATGGCAGCTTTCGCAGGTGTGAGCTCCAGTCCCCGGGATAAGCAGAGCTAAGGGGACCACAGCAGAGATGCTGTAGAGGGATTTCAGTCAAGCCTGCATGTCGTTTTTTAAGCATCAGTGTCAACAGAAATTGGAAGGTTTTATATAAAAACCCGACTTTTTAGCTGCTCCTCTTTAACAAAGCAGAAGGCTTGGCTTCACTAGGCCTGGCTCCGCTGCCCAGTCACAGCTGCCCCCCTCAGCTCCCTAGTGTCTCTCCAGCAACAAGGATGACTGGTGACACTATTTCTCATTGCACATATGCTGTGTGGGTTTTTTTAAATTATAAAAACAAAAATAAAAACATTTTTCTTATCAGGTCTTTGTCCCAAAGGAAAAAGAAAAGACCAGGAAAATAGGCTCAACATATTTATCTGTGGGAGTAAAGCTATTTCTATACATTTAAAAGGCAAGTGCCCAACTAGCTTCATTTTTTTTTTCATTACAAGCTTGGACCCCACGAAGACTTGAATTTGCTACCCTGCAGGGTCTTTGGTGCTTATTGTCCCAGCAGCATGGACCTCGGGTCAGGCTCTCATCCTGTTGCCATTTTTGTTGAATGTGGTCCTGACCCTGGTGACCTGAGGTAAGAGGAAATCCTGCCCAGTGAGACTGCTGCGAATCTCCAGTTAAGTGAGCGCATAAATGCCTGCAGCCCACCTCTGTGTCCTCTGCCTCAGGAGTCCTTTGGAGATGTGGCCCCTTGATCATGAACCTTCTGAACTGGCCTCCCTCCCAGCACTTTCATCCTATGATAGGGTTTCTAGCCCTTCCCTCCAATCTGACCACACCATGGCTCAAATTCCCTCGGTGGTGTCCAGAAGTGACACAAGCTCCAGATGTGGTCTGAACAGCCCCCGAAAGTGAGGACACCTCCCTCAGCTCAGACACCGTTTTTGTTCTTGTCACCTTGAACAGGTTACTTAACATCGCTGTGCTTCAGTTGTCTCATCTATCAACTGGGATTAGTGAAAATGCTCATTGAGTAGTTAGGAAAATTACATCAATAAATTTAAAATGCTTTAGAAACCACAAGCACAATATGTGTTAGTTATTATTGTTGCAATTATTATTGCAGTAAGTAGTGGCCACAGCTAGGTGACAATGGAATAGGCTGTTCTGAAGTATTTTTTTTATCACTACAGGTGTATAAGCAGAACCAAGGTGGTTGTAGGGTTCAGCTCCGGACCTTGAGTTTTCAGTGCTGGTGAAACATTCAACTAGGTTTATTCAGTGTTATCATTCTATTTAATTCCACAAGCATTTACTGAGCAGCTACTCTGTGCCAGACATTGTGCTAGGGCCCTGGAGATTTGAGATGAATCAGATGGTCCCAGCAATCAAGGGCCTGATAATTCAGGAAGGATAGCAGGTATGTATCACCTCTGGTGAGGTAAGTGCCACAGCACCAGCACATAGAAGGTTCATAGGCAGCCAGAGGAGGGAGTCAGGGCAGGCTTCCTGGAAGAGGCAGTAAGAAGCAAGGTCCCCTGGGCCACATTCAGGATCTGGGGAATGCAGAGTAAGGAAGGTCTATGAGTGACAAAGGATTTGGAATTCCAGTGCTGGTGGTCATTTTTTCTAGGCCCTGTCCTTAGCTGAACCATTTGGACCCTCCTACTCCTTATTGCTTTTGGAAAGAAAATTCTTGGGAGGCTTTAAGATGTTTCCTAAATCCCTTTGCACACACACAGACATTTTATTGATCAGATTTCCAATATGATTTTTTTTTCTTCTTAATCCCTTTATCTTTTGGTTCATGGAGGTCGAAATCTAAGTTTCTCTGGGAGTGTTTGCCTGGTCAATCACAGCAAAAAGAGACTGCATTTCCTGGATTACTAAATCAATACAGCCTAAGTCAACAGGATCAGACTAATTTCTGTGTTTCTGCACCCTTGTCCTAGACAGTTTCCCCCTTGGCATGCTGCTTCCCACCAGATGTTCTCCTATTGTGAATTGATGCCAACAATGTTCAGAGATGTTCAAAGTGACCACATTAAGGGGTAAAGCCTGGGGGGAATCAGGGTGAAA
This sequence comes from Miniopterus natalensis, assembly GCF_054644295.1. NCBI lineage: Eukaryota > Metazoa > Chordata > Mammalia > Chiroptera > Miniopteridae > Miniopterus > Miniopterus natalensis. The sequence continues at coordinate 49,937,471 of NC_142092.1, read as the reverse complement.
ATAAAAATAAAAAAGAAAGCCACACACATGTACTATTTACTAGATAATAAAGACAAATATGTTCACATCCTGTCATCTCAGCATGAATAACCGTAGTAATGCTCTTAGACAGGAGGCCCTGTGAGGAAACACTGCCAAGTTTCTCACCCCCCTTCCTGGCTCCCATTTGTACCTGCCTGCTGCTCCTCAGGCCTGGGTTAGGGCTCTCTGCTTTCTGTGCTTTGTTAATCACCCCTCTTTCAGCCGGGATCCAGCCGGCCTGGGAGATGAGAGGCACAAAGCAGGAGGATAGATGTAGTTACAGGTTTTCCCCGAGACTGCGAATGGGGAGAGGCAAGGGTACATTCACCCGTCTGTTCTCCTCGCCGATTTTCCTTTTGTGCCCCCATCGAGATGACTCATGCCGCCGCGCTCTGGGCAAGCCCCACGGCCTCTGTCACCGGGAGGTGTACAGATCGGGACATGCACTCTTCTTTTCTCTAGAGGAGGAGTCTCGTTTTAGCTTGGTTGAGGCCCCAGCTAACAATTCAGACCCTGTTACATGAAACTTGCTAACAAAGGTCAGAAAGCCAAGGAAGAGGGAGTTACCCGTAAGAGGAGACCCAGCAGGTTGTCAAGAGTTACAAAATCCTAGGGCCTGTACAGCGTCCGGGCTGCAGTCCGAGTCCTTCAGTATTCAAGCTCCGAACGCTTGGTTGGGGAGGAGGCTCTAGGGGCTAATTATTCTCAAAAGGTTACCTCTGGCTCTCAAGTTTTGCTGCCCATTAGAGTTATCTAGGGGTAAGGGGGTAGGGGTAGGGAGGGTGCTTTACAAAATTCCGATGCCCAGATCCCATCCCCGACCAATGACATCAGAATCTCTGGGGGTAGGGCCTAAGCATGTGCTATTTTAACTCCCAGATGCTTCCAATGTGCTGCCAAATTTGAGAACCTGTGAGCGGGGCCCTTACTATTCAAAGTGTGGTTAGTGGAGCTGCAGTCCCATGAGGGAGCTTGTTCGCAATGCACATTCTTTTTTAAGAAATATATTTTTATTGATTTCCTAGAGAAGAAGGGAGAGGGAAAGCGAGAGAGTTGAAACATCAATGATGAGAGAGTCATTGATCGGCTGCCTCCTGCACAACCCCCGACTGGGGATTGAGCCCGCAACCCGGGCATGTACCCTGACCGGGAATTGAACTGGGATCTCCTGGATCATAGGTCGATGCTCAACTGCTGAGCCGCGCTGGCCGGGCAGCAATGCACATTCTTAAGGTTCCACCATAGACCTACTGAATCAGAATCTGCACTTAAACAAGATCACCAGATGACTAATATGTACATTAAAGTTTAAGAAGCAGTTGCTTTTCTTGAAGCACTGGGCAATCTGGCAACACTGGGCCCAAATTCTGTCTTGACAACTGCCCATGGGAGCTGTGTAGTAGCTGACCCCTTTAAGAGGCGCCCTCACACTCCAGTTTGCCCAAGTCTCACACCTGGCCAGGTTCATTAACTTTCATTAACTGCCTGGGCCCATTCACAATTTGAGTTGTTTTAAAATTTATTATAAAATAAAATTCACTATTAGTTACATGTAGTATATTCAGTATTGTGCCACTATCACCACTATCTAGTTCCAGAACATTTTCATTACCCCAAAAGGAAACCCTATACTCATTAAGCAGTCATTCCCCAGTCCCCTCTTCCCTCAGCCCTGGCAACCACTAATCTGCTTTCTGTCACTATGAGTTTGCTTATTTGTATATTTCATATAAAAGGAATGCATGTTTTCAAGATTTATCCATGTTGTAGCATGTTTCAGTACTGTCTTCCTTTTATGGCTGCATAATATTCCTTTGAATGGATATACCACATTTTGTTTATCCATTAACCACTTGATGGCTATTTGGGTAGTTTCAAGTTTTGAGTTATTATGAATAGTGCTGTTCTGAAAAGTTGTGTGTAAGTTTTTGTTTTAACTCCTGCTTTCAGTTATTTTGGGTATATACTCAGGAGTGGAATTGCTGACTCATATGGTATTTCTATGTTTAACTTCTTGAAGAATAGCCAAACTTTTCTATTGCAGCATCATTTTACATTCCCACCAGCAACACATGAGGGTTCCAATTTCTCCACATCTTTGTCAGCTTACTATTTTCTGTGTTTTTTTTTTTTCTTCTTGGTTCTAGTCATCTTATTGGGTGAGAAGTGGTTTCTCATTGTGCTTTTGATTTGCACTTCCTTAAAAATTAATGATGAGTATCTTTTCATGTGCTTGTTGGTCATTTGTATATCTTCTTTAGAAAAGTGTCTACTTAAGCCCTTTGTTCATTTAAAAACTTGGTTATTTGCCTTTTTGTTAGTGGATTGTAAGTTATTTATATAGGGTGTCCCCCCAAATGTATACATACTTTAACAGCTGATAACTTAATTTTGAAAATTAACTGTATGTTAATAAACACTGACTTTATGTGTGTATACATTTTTTGGGGACACCCAGTATATTCTACTAGACGTTTTTCAGATATATGATTTGCAAATATTTTCTGCCATTCTCTAAGTTGTCTTTTCGCTTTCTTAATAATGTCCTTTAATGCACAAGTTTTCAATTTATCCAGTTTATCTAATTTTTAACTTCCCTGCTTGTGCTTTTGGTGTTACATAGAATCTGAGATTTTATCACCTGCACAAGATCAATACATAGGGAGCAAGAGAGATCTGAGGGGAAGGGCAATAAGAATGGCTTGAGGTTTCTATCTCCAGTTCAACTAGTAGATCTGAACATTTGTCTGCTTTATGTAGGTTCCCCAGCTTAAATAAATATATAATCAATAGATTAGAACCACAGGGTTGTGCTTCTCAAACCTTAACCGTTGAATGTTAGTGGGAAACTTCGGTGTGCCAGATTGTTCTAAAAACTACCCCTAAATGGTGGATGTAATTAGAACTTAATGTTTCCCGGTTTCAGTCAATGTTATTTGTAATAAGAAGCATGCATTTCTGGAAAAGCAGGCAATGTTTCTTCTGCTCCACGTAGCACACTCGGGGGAGTCAGGCGGGCAGCCGGGATGCCCCGCCCCCACAGGTGTGCAGACTCCGCCTGCCCCCTCCCTCCGCCCTCAAAGTCGCGCAGGCGCACTCCCTCTCAGAGGCTGCGGGGAGCCTGCGCGTGCGCGGGACTAAGCACTAATAGCCCCTGAGAGTGGAGATGGCGGCGGCCGACGAAACCTCGCCGGAGCCGGCGACCTCGGAGCAGCCGGCGGAGCTGCCGGCCTCCGTGCGGGCGAGCATCGAGCGGAAGCGGCAGCGGGCGCTGATGCTGCGCCAGGCCCGGCTGGCGGCCCGGCCCTACCCGGCGACGGAGGTTGCGGCTACCGGAGGTTTGGGTCCCGGCGGCGCTGCCCCTTCCCTCCCCTGGCGGACCCGGGGCCGCGCCCGTTGCGGCGGCGAGTCCCCGCGCGTCTGCGCACCCCCCGCCGTCCGGGGGCGTCCGCGCCGGGTCCGGTCGGAGCGAGCTGTCCCAGCCCGCAGGGCGGCCGGCGGTGGAGCCCGGGCCTCGCGCGCCCCGGCTCGCCTCGCCTCGCCTCGCCGCCCTGGGCCGGCAGCCGGCCCGCGGGAGCCGCCCGCCCGCGGCCGCCCCTTTCGGATCCTTTCCCGCGGCTTCACCGGAGCCCAGCGGTGGAAGTGCTGGGTCATATAGTTCTATTACTATTTTTTTGAGTCACCTCCGTACTGTTTTCCTTCGTGGCTGAACCAATTTGCAATCACACCCCCAGTGCATGAGGGCTCCCTCTCCGCATCCTCGCCAGCACTCGCTTGTTGGTTGATTTATAGATAGCAGCCATTCTGACAGGCATGACGTGGTATCTCATTGTGGTTTTAATTGCATTTCCCTGAGGATTTAGTGATGTTGAGCATCTTTTCACATGTCTGTTGGCCATCTGTATGTCCTCTTTGGAGAAATGTCTATTCAAGTCCTCTGCCCGTATTTTAATTGAATTGTTTGGGGTTTTTTTTGGTGTTAAGTTGTATGAGTTCCTTATATTTTTTGGATATTAATCCCTCATTGGATGTATCACTGGCAATATCTTCTCCCATTCATTAGATTGTCTTTACACTTTGTAGATGGTGTCCTTCATTGTGCAAAAACTTTTTAGTTTGATGTAGTTCCATTTCTTTTCTTTTTTACCCCCGTCTGAGAAGACAGCCAAAAAAGTATTACTAAGAGTCAATAAAAAAGTTTACTGCCTATGTTTCTTTTAGGAATTTAATGGCCTTGGGTCTTACATTTAAGTTGTTAGTCTATTTTGAGTTTATTTTTGTATACGGTATAAGAAAGCAATTGTTTAGTTGTGTTTTTTTTTTTACCAATATCTGTTCAACCGGGGGTGGAACCTGCAATGTAGGCATGTGCCCCAACTGGGAATGGAACCCGTGACCTTTCAGAGTAGGGAAGGACACTCCAACCAACTGAGCCTCACTGGCCAGGGCCCTACGTGCTATTTTTAACTTTTAATTGTAGATTCCTGTGCCTGTTCTATGTACATAATCATATCATCTACTTAGCTAGCTAGGTATTTGAAGTGAATAAAGACTGTTTTACTTCTTTCCAACCTTTATGCCTGTTTTGTTTTCTTGTCATATTGCACCAGCTGGGGCCTTTAATATAATATTGACTAGAAGTGGTAATAGTGGATATTCCTTGTTTTGTTTGATATATATTAAATTTAAGGAAAATTTCTGTTATGCACAAGGGAACATATGGGCTTACCTAGTTCACTTCTTGACCACTTTTACTTACTTTTTATAGGCATGGCTAATGTAAAAGTAGCCCCAAAGATAATTGACACACATGGAGGTTTCATTCTGGAAGAGGAAGGAGAAGAGGAACACATAATTGAAAAAGTTGTTCATCAGCCAGGTAAAGTGTGTTTTCAGAAAATAGGTGTCTAGGTTGGTCATTTTGAGTAATTTCCATAATTCTTTGCAAATTGGTGTTAAATAATTAAGTTAGGCAGTGAGTAGGTTGGCTTTATAAGAGCGATAACGTTTGGCAGTTATGCTAGTAGATTAAAAATTAAACAAATTTGGCAGTGATTAATATAACTTGTTTGTGTACAGTAAGTCGTCACTTAACACCATTGATAGGTTCTGTGTCTTGAAGTGAAACGCTGTAAAACAAAACCAGTTTTATCGTAGGCTAATTGATATAAACAACAGTTAAGTCCCTTTGGCATTTCACTAATGTTACAATGAAATGATGTTGAAAGAAATGTTATTTGAGGACTTGCTGTACTTACGGTTGACATTCGGTTGTTTTATAATGGGCAGAGACAGCCATATTGACCCATAGAAAAAATACTCAAAATAAAATTACCTTGATAGGTTGAAATGAGAGGCTAAAACTCAAGAGATAAAATTTAGGACATTCTTTTATGTTTGGAGAAAAAAAGCAGTTTACAAAGTATAAGATATGGCGATCTGGCATAAAAAAAATATAGTTTAAGGTTAAAGTTTCAGTCATTTCTATATAGCCATATATAATATCCTCTGAGTGAGGATACTTTCATACTCTTTGAGAAAGTTAAAGTTTTATTCGATCATAAATTTGATAGCCAGTGGTGTAATATATAACAGCTTAAAAAACCTATTCCAGTTTTAGCTGCAGCAACAGAAGTGTTACATATTGAAGGTAGATAATAGTCCTTTTCTATTCTTTCTGTGTCTTTATTGTTTTCCGAAGCTGAGACTTTCTTTACCTAGGGTAAAGATCCTTAGCTAGCTGAGTATTTGAAATCCTTAAAATATCTAGCTTTACTCTACCTAGAGTAGTTTTTGTGCTGGGTGTTGAGACTGTATTGCAAAGTGCAGTCTATACCCTCAAGAAGTTTGTAGTCTAGTGGTTAAGACAGATGCAGAGGAAGCAGTTTTCTCTGTTGGTAGGGGGTGAAATGGAGGGAGAGAAAAAGTTTCCCATTTGAAAGTAAAGTCTATATTGTCTCTCTTCTGTTGCCTTGCTGTTCGTTGCTCTTTTCTGTTATGAGGCAAGGAACGCAGGCAGCTGGGAATGGCAAGGTAATAGATTGTCCCCTAAAACCTCTAGAAAGGGAGGTAGCCCTACCAACACCTTGACTTTAGCCCACTGAGACCTGTACCAGACTTATAAACTATAGATCTGTAAGATAATAAATTTTATTTTAGCCACTAAATTTGGAATGATTTTTTACATTAGCAATATAAAACTAATACAAATATCTTACACATGGTTTGGGTTTATAAATACTTGATGAATTGATAGGGTTTTCCCACCCTGATGTTATTTCCTTTTTCCTCTTAAAAATTTTTTTTAGATAAATATGATTACATAATCAAGGTTTTGTCTTTTATGTAAATTGTGTGAGGCATAAAGTACATGTCGAGAAGCTGATAAAATAGAGGAAAATGTATTGTTCTAGTCACAAAAAAGGAAACTTAAAGAATTAATCTTTTCCTTAGGCCCTGTTATGGAATTTGATTATGCAACATGCGAAGAGTGTGGTAGAGAATTTATGGACTCTTACCTTATGAACCACTTTGATTTGCCAACTTGTGATAACTGCAGGTACTTAATTTATTTCAAACAATGTTCTCAATTGCTAAAGTTTAATGTTTACATATAGGCTTAGGGTAAAACAATTTGCTCCATTTGGATTTAATGTTCTTTAATAATTACGATTTTTACTGTAGGAGTTTCCTAACATTTCTATGGTTTCCATCTTGCCAAAGAAATACAGGAAGCCTGTGCTTTTCAGAATTATAGGTCACATAAATAGGAATGCCCCAGGTCCTGCCATGGATAGTTTTCTCTCTTTTTGCTGGCCTGGGTGGTTTTAACTATCTGCCAGTAGCAGGTTCATACCCCTTCTCTAAGGGTCTCCATTTCTTTCTTGTCTCAGTGAGTGCTGACACCTTGGTCAGAGGACTGGGGCTGTTAATGAGAGGAGGGGAGTAAAAGCTCCCCAGCCACTCTCCTGGTTCTCTCAGAACATCTCTTCCCATTCATTTTTTACTTTCCTGAACAGTCAGGGAAGAGAATAGAGGAGGAAAAATCACATTCTTCTATCATGCTTTTTCTTCCCCTGGCCCTTACCCTCTTTTTATATCACCCTGGAATAATCCTCCTTTCCACTTGGGTCTCCTGTTCCCTGTGGTTTACCTCAGCCAAGTCCTTGTTGGTGTCTTTCACACCCAACATCCTGTCTTGGAATCTTACTTTGCCCTCTTGTCTGTACCTGTTCCCACTTCGTATACCTACAGCCCTAGATCAACTCCCAACCTGCCTGGAGGCCCGCCTTTTCAGCATCCCTGCTACAGATCCTGGGAGCCATCACCATTGACTTTTGCTGAATAGAATCCTTGGAAGATGGAGAGAATGGAGGTGTTTCTGGTTTCATGATCACATCGGTGACTGGAAATGTCCTGGCACCCATTGGAATATCTGTTATAAACTCTGTTTCCATGGACACACAGTGTCATTAATGCACACAGTGGTTAAGGTCCACAGTATTGTCACTCTCCTTAAAGTATAGATAGCTTTTGGAAACTGAATTAGCACACATAATCTTATTTCTATGAGAAAATGAAAGCAACTAATGTATCAATTTAAAGAAAGTTGTATAGTAAAAAATGTACTTTTAAAAATTTAAACATAATTAGGAACACAGTCCTCCATTCTGTTTCAACATCTTCCAAGATTATAATTTCAGTACTATACAATGTAGTTTACCTGTCCCCTCCTTTAGTTAAGACTTCCAAATTATTTAGCCTTCTTAAAGGTATTTCCAGTGTTAAGCCTCTCTTCCCTGACCTGTACCTCTGCTTTAGTGTTCTTTACTTCAGTAAAGGCCAATTTCCTTCATTGGCTATTTCTCTAGTATCCCATGTTTAAGTTCAAATCCATTTGGTTCTATGTTCAAACTGTATTCTCACCCTCTCTCCCACTATTACCTTAGACTGAGCCACCATCAGCTTCTGCCTGAACCACCGCAGCAGTGATCTTTAAACTGGTCTCTTCCCCCTACTTTTGCACTGTTAGTCTCTTCTCCATATAGCCTTTTACTCAAAACTCTTTAATGGCTCCTAACCCATTTAGAATAAAATTGTTGTCTTCGTCATTGCTTACTAGGTCCTTGCCTATCTCTGTCTTTCTCTCTCATCACTCCTCCCCATCACTCACTTTAAGCTTTCTAGCCACAGCCACCCTCTTGCTGTGAGCTGCAGTTGCAAAGCACACTCCTGTCCTAGAGCCTTTGCATTTGCTCTTCTCTCTGCTAGGAATGTTCTTTCTCTGGCTATTCAGAATGTTCTCTGACTTCTTAAGGGCTCTGCTCAAATGTCCCCTTACCATAAGTGTCTTTCTCTGATTACCCAATCTATGTGAAATTTCTCTTCTTTACCCTCTTTATATTCCTTCACAGCACTTTAATCTGTCACTGTGTTTGCTTAATAACTGTCTTCTCCTTTACTAGAATGTGAGATTCATGAAAACAAGGCTTTGCTTTTTGTTTGCTGTGTTCCTCATGCCTCAGACAATACCCAGCGTGTACACAGAGAACAAACGAATGAGAAGAACTATGTAATTGACTATGTCTCCATTTTTACCTTGACTTTGAAAAGCTCAGAGCCAACTGGAGACTTAACTGTGTTGGGGCAGGTGGACCTTGCATATTTATTTTCCTTATATCCTGCCCATCCTGACTACATGCTTTATATTTTCTTACTCAATGAGTCTTAGTTCTCATTTATATCTGAGTCATTTCAAATCCTGTGTGGAAGAGAGGGACTTTAAGTAGAAAAGAAGTTCTTAACATGTTCATTAACATGGATTTGCTGCTAATATAGCTTCTCAGAATATGTAAAAGATAAAAGTGTTTTTCTGTTAGAATTTTTATGTTGCCCATTTAACTGTGAGAGCTACACGAAAAGTATTTTGTTCCTTTTGGCATGCATACCCCTAGGTTGTTGGACTATTTGAAAACTTAGTTTATTTTAAATAACTAACGTACATAATGGACTTAATTTGTTTTCAGAGATGCTGATGATAAACACAAACTTATAACTAAAACAGAAGCAAAACAGGAATACCTGCTGAAAGACTGTGACTTAGAAAAAAGAGAGCCACCTCTTAAATTTATTGTGAAGAAGAACCCTCATCATTCACAGTGGGGTGATATGAAACTCTACTTAAAATCACAGGTTTCTAATGAGTTACATTCAGTCATTTTATACCCTGGGACAGGTGAAGTTTTAACAGGAAGCTAATCCTAATTAGTGTAGTTTTTGCTCAGAGAGTGTTAAAAAGGTCCTTTGCATTTCGTTGCTTTGCATATGAATCATATTCATAATGACAATAATATTTTCTTATTTTGCTTTTTGGCACAGCACTTTGGAGCAAATGTATTACCATTGAGTAATGTTACGAGTATAGTTGGGAAACTAAAAAAGCTTGGGCTAAGAGTCAGACCCTGTATTCTTGCCCCCGCCCCCCGAAAATTTAAAAAAAAGAGGAATTTTGCAAATGCCTAAAATCTAACTCTACTTGGGAAATACTCATCTGAAACCCTATCAGATATCCATATAACTCTAGTATGCTCCAGAACAGATCTTCTCAACTCCTCTTGCTGCCACTGTGTTACAGGTGTGCCAAGATAGTTAATACTCTTAGCGCCTGGGGCTGCTAGAGTGCCCCGGCTGGGTGTCCTGAGTCACAAGCAGCCTCCTTATCTATCCCAGAATGGTACAGATACTGTAATGTTCTTTTTGTGCCATTATATAAAAAAATGAGGCATTACTTCAGAGCAATTTGAATTAGAATATAATGGAAAATCCTAGTATCTTTAAATAAAATTAAGAAGCCACATGTAAAACCAAACACACTGAATTTTATTGAACATAGGACAATTATCAATTAGAAGATTCACTATTATTTTATATATGTCAAAAATGGAAAAGTGCTCATTAAACTGTGCCAATGCTTCCTTATCATTTGGTGTTTTTATTTTATACTTACTGTAATAGTGCCATTGCACTTATTGTACTTTTTTGCTATATATCATGCTTGTGTGTACATAAAAAGGAAGTGCAAGTAGAGCAGCTTTATTAAGGTATTCCTAAACTTCCTTACATTGAGCATCTAATTCTGAACCACTTTTGACTTAGAATTGTTTGGTGATGCAACATTTTCAGAGGGTTAAATTGTGGAAAATGTGATGTTTTAGAACTTTTGAAATAAGAGTATATCACTTTACTATGTCAAGAAATTTGAGTTTGCTACATTGATTGATATTTTGGTCCCCTTAACATATTGCAAGCAATATCCTGAGCATAATTCTTAGTGTATATGTTACTCTCCTAAATATGAATAAATTTTATAAAAAGTAAAGATACATAATCCAAAGTTTTAAAACTAGAATAAAGACTTCTTTATTCAGCTGCCAAAGTTTAAAAAAAAAAAGCATCTTCTAAAGATCAGAAGTTAGTAAAGTAGGTGGCAACTATTATTGATTCAAGAGGAGAAGAGTAATAGTGATTGATTTCCTGTGGTGGGAGATTTTTGGAGGTTACCTTATACTTAGATCTGATGTGACTAATTGATAAGTAAATTTTGGGGGGTTGAGCTTGCCAAAATTCATCAAATCCCCTGATTTACATGTACTTATGTGGATTCAAGTGAAAAAGCTGAGACAGAGAAACAATTACAGAGGACAACTTTTCTATTTATAATCGAGGTCAGCATACATTTACTGAGGGTCTCATAGGTTTAGATACAGGTATTAATAGAGTTGTTTCTTATCAATATTTTAAATATTTTAAATTTCAAATAAGTATAAAATTGCACTTGAATTAGATAATTCTTTGGTGCCTATGGATTTAATAATTATAACTTAATTTACAATTCTGAGTCACAACTAATTTAAATATGGATCCTGTGTTATAGATTGTGAAGAGGGCGCTTGAAGTTTGGGGTAGTCAGGAAGCATTAGAAGAAGCGAAAGAAGTTCGACAGAAAAATCGAGAAAAAATGAAACAGAAGAAGTTTGATAAAAAAGTAAAAGGTAAGTGGCTACGTTTATATCATAAAGGACTGTTTTACTGCTTTGCAAAAAACCTTTAGCTAATTTTTTCCTTTTTAACATGTAATGTCACCAGTAGATTGGAATATGTTTTGTCATACATACATTGAAGAAAAAACTCTTTTGCCCTCAGGAGGTTGGTGTTTGAGGCTCTGAGTTCAAACTTCACAGTATTGCAACTCTAAAAAGCATGTAAACCCTCATCTTAACGTGAATCGTGTTTTTATATAGGATTGGGTGTATCCCTGGTCAAAGATTTGACAACAATTTAATCTTAAATATGACCAAGAGGGTTATTAAAAGCAAAATATTCACCAACAAGCCTAACTGCTGAAATGAAAAAATCATGACTAAGTCTTATCTCATTTAGCAGCTAGGAGTAACCTAATGTCAGTCAGTCTAATCACTTTTATTTTATAGATGAATAAAAAACTTAGGTAGAGTGACCTGTTACATAATTACTAGTGTTGGGACTGGAACCAGGCTTTCATGACTGAAAGTCTGCATTGACACATTCATTTCTCTGTCCATCTATCTATCTATCCATGTGACTATCCATTCTGTTGCCCATCTTTCTATTTATTTGTCCATGTATTCATCTGTGTATGCGTGTCATCCCTCCCTCTATCCATATCAGTGCATCCAATAATTAATGGCTCAGCTGTGTTCCAGACACTGTGCTAGTATAAATGCTGCAGTCACAGTTTGTCAGAAGAGAAAGACCAGCGAACTTAAAATCTTGATAGAGTGTGATAAGTATTGTGATAGTGGTGAACATGGCATGCTGCAAGAGAACAAAGAACACTTTTTGCTATATCACAGAATCCCTAAAATGTCTTAAAAAGCAGGCATAAATGTTCTTCATACAGTATTTGTAGAGTCCCATGTGGTGTAAAGTATATAGAGAGCATGTATTTTATGTGTATACAGGGTTATACATATACTATATCGATCCATATGGAATTAGTCTCTTAGCCATAACAAATAATTTTGCTTATGTTTTTAGAATTTAGAAGAGGCTTTAGAGGGTGCATGAAAATAGCTCAGATGTCTTAAAAACAAACAAAAAGAAAAAAGAAGCTGCCTTGTTTCTTTTTATTATGAGGGGATTTCCCCCTATTTTCATTACAAGAGTATTTCATTTCAATGCAGAAAAGTATTTCAGTGCAGAAAAGTTAGAAAACTACAAAGAACTATCCCATGATTCTGCTACCCTGAGGCAATCATAACTAACATTTCCATGTCTGTTTTTCCAGTTCTTTTCAATGCATAGATGCCTTAAAAATATTTTTTATAAAAATGGAAGCACTGTTGACATTTATGAAGTTTATCATAAGTTTATCAGGACAAGTATTGCCATTATGAACATCCTTATATACATCTTTATATAGATTACAGTTAACTTAAAGTATCAATTCCAGAATCAGAGGGTAAGGTAAGCATACTTTTATGGCTTTGTAGAGAGGTTTCATATAGCAGCTATGCCACATAAGAGCATTTCACTGAAGAATCTTCTCCAAATAGCCCCTGCTGTACTAGTCTTCAAAACTACCTGCAAGGACTAATTAAGAGGATTTGGAGACTTCTTTGATCTTTTCATTGTTCTGCCCTAGCCTTTTCTCTCTTCAGCATCAAGGGGAGCCTTGAAAGATAAAGTAACAAAAGGCATCTTAAGAGATATGAAAGAGGAGGGCATATTTATAAACTAACTACCTGTTAGTCTCGGGTTTTTGTTAATCCCAGTTACCTGAATCTCAGTTCTTCTCTGCTGCCTCCTTAAACCCCTTTCCTGATGGTATTTTAGTGCAGACAGTAATACACAGATAAGGGAATTAGAAATTTGTACCTGCAGAGAGATGAAATATTTTGAAAAGAAAGGCTATCTGTAATATTTGTCTTAGATACTATTTCTGTAGGTTGGTCAAGATGTCATCTAAAGTTGACTAAATTTTTATCATTTGACTAACAATAAAAGATTATGGCATCTGTTGTATTGCATTATGTTTTCTATAAAAATTCTATTAAGGTAATATAGTTTAAATAGTATGGATAGAACATTTAAGATTTACACAATTTTCATATATATATATATTTTTTTAAACCCAACTTATAAAATTGTTTTTCTCACTATGTTAAGTTGCTTTAATCACCAGATAAACTGCTATGGATTTTCCTCATCCTTGAAGAGTTTGAACCTGTCCTGAGTTTTTTCTTAGCTCTCTTAAGGCTGGTTTCTTTAATTCAGTTCATTTCTTGTTTGGATGAAGCATGTCTTTTGAGGAAATTTTTCCAAGTGGTTATATGAGTAGTGTATTTTCCAAGTCCCTGCAAATCTAAGAATATTGTTTCTTTTGCATATGAAACCAAAGTTCTCTCTGTTGTATGAACATGACTCCATTGTTTTTTGGTATTTGATGTGCAGAGGCCAGTGTGGTACATTCTTTAATTATGGCTTCTTCTTGCTGATTTGCTTTTGAGGTTGGTGGATATGTTCCTGCCTTCCTGACTAGGCCACAAAGGGCGGACAGTGGAGTAGACACTGTAGAGATTAGAAACAAGGAGCTTACTATGCAGTTGGCTCAGAAGGCTCAGAACAGAGAGGAACAGAAGCAAGTCTAAAAGTTTTTTAGTTGAAAAGAAATTGGAACCTGGTTCCCTCTTGGCCTTCTGATTCTGATCCACAAAGAAGCTGGCACAAATTTCACTTCTTTATGGAAAGGTAAGAGATTATATTGCCTGCTTTTAGAATATTATCTACTTAGCAGTTTGCGAAAGAATCGATTTTATTACAGAAGAAAATTAAAAATATAAGTAGTATAAGGTATGTGCAAATGTAAAGTGAAAGAAAGAATTTTGTCAGCAAATTCAAATTGTTATACATCTCAGATCCAAGGAGGCAGTAAGTAGAAATGATGGCATCACTGCTGCTCAGCTTAAGTGGATTTCAAAAAAGGCAGTATGTGTTGGCTTTGATTTTGGACGGGAACTTTTCATTGGTGCAAATACACAGAACATTTTGGGTTTGCATGCCTCCTTTCCACAAATAGGCAGAGAAGGCTTTTCTTTAAAGTTATACTCAGCTTTCTCTTATTTAGTACTGGTAGAGGTTAGCCTTCAAAAAAAAAAGAAACAAATTTTCACTGTTTACTATTTGCTTTTCCCCAAAAGAAGTGGGTAAGAAAATTCCACTTGGGGCCCCTTCTGAGTTGGTGGCCATTTTACATATTGGGCGTACGGTTATATACATGACTGTTTTCGGCCTTCTCTCAGGAGAGTGTGAAGGACACAAGTCCCTGTACTCTGCTTCAGTTTACGGAGGGCAAAATAAGATAGAAGCTGCTTAGGTTGCTTCATCATTTCCTGGTGATTTTTTTTCTTCTCTAGTTAACAAGAGGCACGGTATGTCAAAACTCCCTGCCTTCCCATCAAGGATTTAAAAGCATCTGGTCTCCCTCAGAAGTCTTTATTTCTTATTTCTCATTAAGTATACCTCATAAGCAGCATTCAACTTCTTTGAACACAGGCTGCCTCTTTTGCAAAATTAACATATTAAGTCAAATCAAATGCAAGTTTTAGAGTGGTAGAAAATAAATTTTTTATTGAAACAAGGATTTACGGGAAAGCTTTTGTTGGTAAAAAGGATAAGCAGTCCCTGAAGATATCAGCAGCAAGACAACATTTTATGCACTTGAGTCGATTTCCAGGTGAGGCAGCCCACAGCTTTCTTGGGGTGGAGTTCTAAGCCATTGGGACCAGGAGGTTGTAACTTGGGAAACCACTGTTTTCTCCAGCTTCAGTTAGGCTTTCAGTGCTGCTAGGCTGTCTCCTCCCGTCCTTCCTCCAAGGTTTTCTCAGTCCCCAAGTCCTACCAACTCTCTCCCCTCTTCTAAAGTCTCTGACCTTTCTGCCTTCCTCTCCTCATTCTCAGCAGTAGGTAGTTGATCTCTACTTCCCAAAGTTTTGCTTAAAGTGAAGTAATGTGAAAAATATATTAATCTTAAACAAATTTTTAATTATGTTGAGTCTGCTGATACATGCTTTTCTCCCCTTCACACATGTATTGTGCTGAACCATTTAAGAATCACTTGTAGACACTGGGATGCTTTTTTTTAATCCTCACCCAAAGATAATTTTTCCATTGCTTTTCAGGGAGGGAGGGAGGGAGAAGGATCGATGTGAGACACATCGGTTGATTGCCTCCTACATGCTCCCTGACCCGGTTCGGGGATTGGGCCTGCAACCAAGTGTAAGTGACCTTGGCCAGAATTGAATCCAAGGGCTGAGCCTCTAACCACTGAGCCAAACCGGCGAGGGTGACACTGTGATTATGTCATTATGTCAACATGTTACCTCCTAAAAAGTGACATTCTTCTGCATAACTAAAAATGATCACACCCAGTAAGTTTAACATTAACATAATGCTATTATCTAGTATATATATCTCTTTCCCAGTTGTTCCAATGTCTTTATCAACTTTTTAGTTGTCGGATCCAGGGGCCATTTAAGGATGATGCATATCTAATAGTCTTAGTTCCTGAGCCTTTTTATCTTTCATGATACTGACATTTTTTAAAACTAAGAATTGACAGTTTTTACATTTCACAGTACAAATGAAAATTGCTTTTTTGGTCCCACTGCTCCCCTCCAAAATGAAAACACCCATAGTTACAGCACCATGGTCTCCTGGTGAAGTAGACAGAACAAACATAAACGGGTAGGCTCCCTCTCTTGAGAGTCCAGGCCACCTGTTTTGCAGAATGTCCTTCCATTTGGGTTTATTCCCAGCTTGTTTCCTCTTAGATTAGGGTGGAACAGTTTTGGTAGGAATGCTTCCTAGGTGATGTGTGGTTGAGTGCGCCACATATCAGGACACATGTACCAGTTCTCTTCTGAGAGAGGGCTACTCAATTTGATTGCTTAAGGCAGTGTCTGCCAGATTTCTTCAGACACTTCCCTGTGGGGTGACTTTTTGACACTATATGAACATCTTGTTCCATAAGTTTTACCCAGTGGTTTTAGTACACAGGGATGGTTCTTGCATTAGTCAGTTATTAGGGTGGATGTAAATGGCGATTTTCTATTTGTTATCCTTCCTATAATTACCATTTGGCTTCCTTTGGAAAGGAAAGCATTTTTAGTACCATTTGGATTCATGAATTTTTATTATCAGATCAGTGTTATAGTCTATCATTTATTTTGATGCTTATTGTCCCAAATTTGGCCAGTGGAAGCCCCTTCAAGTTAGCTCCTGTCTTTTTTGTTTTTATTTGTAAATAATTTCAAACTTACATAAAATTGCAATAGTACAAAGGATGCCCATATATCCTCTACCCAGCTTACCTTTTGTTAACGCTTTATGCCATTTGCTTCATCATTTGCATTCTTTTTCTGTACAGTTTTTTCTGTACTCTTTGAACTGGTTGTATCCATCACCCTTTACTCCTAGCTTACTACAGTATTTCCTAATAGGACTGTTCTCTTACGGAATCAAAGTATAATGCTGATATTTTTATCTAATCTGTTACCCATATTCTGGTTTTGTTAGCTGATCCAATAATGTACTGTATGACTTTTCATTCTAGTACAGGATCCAGTCTAGGATCAGGTATTGGCCTCAGGAACCACGTCTTTCTAAAGTTTTTTATTCTACACCATTTCCACAGCCTTTTTCTTTTATGACAGTGACATTTTTGAAGAACACTTTTTAGAAATCTTTTTCATTTGGGGCTTTTCTGACTTGTCCTTGATGGTTAGATTCACGCTGTGCATTTCAGGGATAGCACATAAATGATCTATCTTTCTCAGGGCATCACATCTGGAGGCATGTGATGTCCACCTGTCCTCAATGGTGATGTTAATATTTATTTTTGATTTGATAAGCATAAATAAATAAAATTGTAAGACCTTGCAAATATCCTTAACACTGCTCTCTAGAATTTAGCATCCATCCATGGATGAAGGTTCTTTCCTGAACCAGTCTTGAGTATGATTGTAGCAAACATTTTCTAACTTCAGCACTCTGCATTTAACTAATTAGAAGCCAGCATTCTACAGCATCCTTTCCCCCATTTGTTTATTATTGGTATGGGGTCATGAATTCCTGTTCTTTACAATGTAATCGGCTCATTTCTGTCAATTATTTTGGTGCTCGGATTTGGGCCAGCAGGAGTAATCTTTTTTTTTAATCCTCACCCAAGGATATGTTTTTATTGATTTTTTGGGGGAGGGGGGCAGAGAAAGACATCAGTCACTTGCCTCCCATACACTCCCTGACCAGGGATTGAATCCGCAACCTAGGTATGCGCCCTGACTGGAAGTTCAAGCTGGCAGCTTTTTGGTGTAGGGGATGGCACTCTAACCAGCTGAGCCGCCTGGCCAGGGAGGCGTGTCTTCAGACTAGCTCCTGAATCCTTGATGTGTCTTCATCACTTGTTGAGTACTCTTTCCTGTTTTCTAAACAAAACACATGTAGTTTTATGTTTGCCCATATACACACATGCATAAAAGTTAAAACCTTGAGTTCACGCTGATAAACCCCATTCAATCCAAAAATTTAGGGTTCATTCTATTTTTCTCCCTTATTTTACTCTGACAGTGAGAAACCTGACTCCCATTATCCTTACTATGCTAGTAGATTAGATACCCCTGTATGTAACTAATCTCCCATCACTGTTGCTGCCTTCTCTGTAGGAAGACACTCCTTACACCTTTCTTGGGCTTCCCCACCCTACCACGGATGCCTGCTTTACTTGTTCCACTTAGCAGTGGTTTTAGGAATGTTTTCGTGAAGGAAAAGAAGGGCAAGAAAATGACAAACACCAGATTTTTAGTACTTGCTTATTTTTTAGCACTTTTCCCCAGAAATGTCTAGTAAATACTAAAGGTATGACAAATTATGGCTAGTAAGCTACATTTTTGTTAAGTATTCTTTTAGTATTAATAATGTTCTCTCCCTACGTTCACATAATGCTCAAATTAGGCAGAGGTTAGCTTAGCAGTGATTGGAATGCAGTCAGATTTTGAGATTTTCTCAGTGGGGCAGGAAAGGAAAAGTGGCCGGGAGATACATCAGAACAAAGTTGAAAAGTAGGTATTAACTCAAACAGGAGACATCTTCCTGTCATCTGAAACCATGAGGCACCTTTATAGCTCTGGTTAGTTCATCATTTCATTTATTTATTTATAAACTGTCCTAAGGTAAAATAAAATAATAAAAGGATAGGGGCATTTCATGTCTGGAAAAATTAGCATTCTTCAGAATATGAAATGATATAGGTTTGGATGAACATGGTTTTCCTTAGTCTATAAACTGTCTTGAGATGTGCATGTTGAAGCTTGAATCATCTCAGATAAAGTGCTTTTCCTACTGGAGGAATGAAAAGGCAGCACAGCGTGGTTAGGAACATAGACCTGAGCCAGACTGCCTGTGCCATCAGCTTAGCTGTCTGAACCACAGCACAAGTTATGTAACTTTTCTGTGCCTTAGTTTTCTCATCTGTAAAATTGATAGGTGTACTTATTTCAAAGGATTGTGAGGGTTAAATGTATTTTATAAAGTGCTTAGAGCAGTGCCTGATACATAGCACTGTATATATATTTGCTTGTCTTCATGATGTAATAAAGGCTGAAAATACAAAGATTCAGGTAGTCAAGTGGAGTGAGCAAAATGTGTGATTACTTGGTGGATGTTGATCTTTGTCATACTGTCCCTTAGGTTGTGCTGCTGTCAAAGACAGTGCTGGGATTGATCACTGGTCAGCACAGAAAAATTACAAACAGTTACTGTTGCTTTTTATTTATTGAACTAGAAACTGAGACGTTATTAGCTTGTTAATTTCCAAGTGGAAAGACTTCTAAACACTGAACAAATGACCTGGGTTTACATGCTATCTTTGCTCAGTTTCACTACCTGAAAAATAAAATGAAGTAAAATAAAAACTCTATGGTTCTTTGTAGCTTTTAATAGTCTGTGATTCTTATATTTAGATTATACTTTGCAATAATTATTAGCAATCTTCTAAATACTGCTCATTTTATAGGAGAAAGAATTTAATAGACTATTAATTGCAAGAGTTTTTCTAAGATGATACGTGAGCACAGTGGCTGGGTTCTTGACTTTCTCATTTTCTTGCAAGCGAAGCTTGACTTGCTTTTTATAGAAAAGAAGTTCCTGACTTATATGGAATTTAAAAATGCTCCTTGTCCTCAGGTCATCCCAGCTGACCCCCTTTTCCTGCTGTGGCAGCCTATCTTCCATAGTCTGTTGCTCGAACAAATCCTGTTCTTTTACTCATCTTAATTTTTTTTTCTATCTCTAAGCCACACCCCCCATTTCTGACTCTCCCATTTCATACTACTCCAATAATGGCATGAATGATTTGTTAGGCCAACCTGGTGAGGTGAGTTTGTATAATCAATTTTGATTTGTTAAAGTTAAGGTAAACCATATTTGGTTTAAACACACACTTGATGGATTTCAGCTTAACAGCACTACTGAAAAACTGGCTTTTTTTTCTCCCCCCCTTAGAATTACGGCGAGCAGTAAGAAGCAGTATATGGAAAAGGGAAATGGTTGCCCACCAACATGAGTATGGACCAGAAGAAAACCTAGATGACGACATGTACCGGAAGATTTGTACTGTGTGTGGCCAGGAATTAACGTATGAGAAAATGTGATTTTTAGTTAAATGATCTGTTTTACAGAGTTTTAGGTTTAGATAAAGGAAATTTAGGTTGATCTTGTTCAAAATTCACCAAAAAGAAAGTCTTTATAGATGAAACAGTTGTATAAATAATGCTTCAGTAATAAGTATGTATGTTATGTCTTAAGAGCAAGTTTCACTTAAGGTTCAGCAGGTCCTGGCTGTGGGCTAAATATTGGGTCTGTGATCATTTTTACTGGAACAAGGATGGGAGCTGAGTGATATGGTAGGTTTAAAAGTGTTAGGTGAGAGCTGAAGTTGAGAAATAAGAAACCAAGGCAAACCTTAGATTGGAGTAGGAGGACGAGCTTTTTTAGTAAAGGCAAAAGCTGGCTGCACTAGATTCTTATCTTAAGAAACAACAGGGATGGTGGTAGCCCCTGCACTCCAGAGGCTGGGTTAGGACTTCTGGACTATTTCTGTCTCCAAGTCAGGGAGCAGGGAGCTACTGCTGGGACAAGTCCTGATTAACAAAAAGAATAAAGAGTGAGTTGTGGGAGTCCGATCATGTTTTCTGTGTCTGTAGGGTTTACTATAGGCCCTAGTAGTAGTCACTAGATAGCCCTTTTCAAATCTGGATTAAAATGGAAAAAACAGCAAAGAAGGTAACTATGATAAGTTTATCGTAACTTGCTAACATTTACTGATTACTTATCATGTGCCAGGAAAACACTGTGCTAAGTAGTTTCTAATTTAATCCTGGGAGGGAAGACAGCTTGCTTCTGTGCTTATTTAGCACTTGGAAAGGAAATGATAACCTACAACCTGACATCACCCCAGACATCTGGATCAAGTTTAGCTAGTCAGAATTTCCTCTATCATCTCAAAAGGACTGCAAGGTAGTTACAGCTAGTAAGAGGATTTGATCCAGTGTGCTTGATTACAGGGTTTATGCATTATTTTTTTTGACAAAAAGAAATTTAGATCAAGATAAACTGGGTATTTTCAATTTAAGTGATGGATATAACTTTTTATCCTACTGCTACAAATGGAAAAGAGAGGAATTTTATACATTTTCATTTTTCTTTCTAAATCAGCTGTTGGAGCTTATGCTTAAAGACAGGCAAAAGTTAAAACAAGTCAAACTCAAAGAGGCTTGACTATAATTACTAATTCTCTATTTTTTGATTTTTAAAAAAATGTGCTATATGCTAAATATTACAGCTCATAAAAACTGATTCTGAATGTGCAAGATCTTCCTGGGACAAAAAAACTTCCAGCTTCATGACAACAAAGTAACTAGGTGTTTAGGCTGCTGACAACAGCATTACTGCATTGGGAGATAAGGAGCCCTTGAGCGACATGGATTTAGGTTCAAATGGCACGTACTAGCTGTGGACCTTGGGTAAGTTACTCAAGTAGGCCTGTTTTTATCTGTCAGCTGGGCATAATAACCCATATTTAATCCTCATAACACTTTTTTAATGAAAATTTCAAATGGAGTTAAGTATACCTTCAGTAAGGAAATCACTAGTTTTAAAGTAAACTGAGATGATAAATCATGAAGTACCAAAGTTTAAAAAACATATTTTTAGTTTTATTTTAGCCATGTTAGGTTATCCAGGAGCTGTGAAAAGCTATGCTACTTGGTAATAAACCCATCAGTTCTATATTACTACTTTGTAAGCTTGACCTCTAGTGTTCACATACCTCAGATCAGTTATCTTTTGTGCCTTAAAGAGAAAAAATGTCAATCAGAAAAGTTGTATCTGTCACATATATAACAATACATCCTATGGTCATCGTCACATTGTCATTAGGGAATATTTGCTTTTTAGGGGTAATTATAGGTAACCAATGCCATATTCACTGTCCTCCTCCCTGTTTCCTTTAGATAGTGAAAGGATACTACAAGAAAGCAGGCATTCAAACCATCAAAAATAAGACAAATTAGATTTTTTAAAAAATCTTGACATGAGGGGGAAAAATGACCATTAGGCCTGTAGGGCACAGAACTGCTGGAACACAGCCAGGATATGAGGGTCTAATTCAGCAGTGAAGAGCAGGTTCTCCAGGGTCACCATGTACTGCTGGATTATTTGGTGATGCTGTGGACACAAAAGGGGATATTTAGGTCAGGTAAAAGAGCACATAAGCATCTTGCAGAACATTCCCCTCAGCAGCCCACTCATGTTGTGAAATGATGGGATGGGGGGTGGGGGGTGGTGGTGGTTATGCTGATGGGAATAACAGGCCCCTGAAAAGCCCCAACATTAAGAAAATGTAGACAGAAATGAGGGGAAGAAAGGATGTTCAATAACCAGCTTCTATGTAAATGCACTGACGTTTCAAGGCAGGGCCTGCTGCTACCACTATTACAGACTAGGTTAAGCCGGGTCTCTCTCCTTTAATGATGACAAGACACAAGTATGACTTTAAAAGTAGCCCAGACAGGGAATGACCTAGGAAGATTTTTTTTAAAACAAAGGTGGTAAATGTTACAAATAGGAATAGCACAACTGCTACTGTTAAAACCGTGGTCCTGAAGTGTAAGAAGAAATATTTGGAATCATTTTCTCTTTTTTGGGTTAGAGCATTAAAATAATTTCTTTGCAAAAGAAAAAATTAAGAGAATAAGCCAGTGATCTACGCATTCCACAAAATAAGAAACCCAAACTTCATTTTTTAATCTTTTTGGAAATCAGTGACTTGTTGAGCATACATGGAAAAAAGTATCAGGAAATGAATAAACTCTTCCATGTGCACCCATATAACTTGAATATATTCAGAGACCACTAAAGGACTAGGGGTTGTTTTAATTGACAGTAACTAAATCTAGAGAGAATTTTTATTTGGAGGCTTAAAGAACTTTTCTAGAATAAATGAGGACTTGGGCTGTTAGTTTGTGAAGATACAAGAATTAGTTCCACTTTCCTACCAGTCTTTAATGTAACCTTGCTTCTGAGGGCACTGTTATCATTTGAACATCAGATTTTAAGGACCTTTGTTAATGAAATTACTGTTCCCTGAGCATTTGTTCTCTACATTTTGTATTACAGCTAGGCTTTCTAGCAAAGAATGGCAATTAGGAGTCTGGTACAGAACCAATTCAAGCCTAAATAAACTGATAAGCAATAGTGGGAGCAAATGGACATGAACTAAATGGCTTATGGGTGTTATATAACCTCCTGAAAAATTTTATGATTTTTAAAAATGGAGTATCTTTGCAGCTGAGAATAGTGATGTTTATTATTTAATTAAAAGTTTCCCACAAACCTGTAAGAAGATCTGCTGGAGCCTCTCTATACAGTTCTTATACCACGGTGTTAATACACTGGTCCCGTCAGTCTCACATCGTACTAAGTGCTCAGTCAAGATCATGATAAAGCGCTGGAAGAGGGAGTACAAAGTTAAAGAGTGAATTCTTCAGAAACAGTCCCACTTTTGACCAAGAGACCTCAAAGGTGCTGTTTGTTCTACTGTCTTTATGGTATGTAACTTTCATAATTCAACAAATACTGTCTAGAAAGGTTCACCAGTGATAATGTGAGTTAGTAGATCTTCTGGCAATATGTAAAGACCTTTAATATCTAGATTATGTAGGACATAATCAGAAATGTTATGAGGAATCTATGCACAAAAATGTTCATCAGGAAGGAAAACAGTCATCTAAATGATCAAAAATTGGGAATAATTAAATGAGAGAGGTAGGTATTTAATAAACATTCCCAGTTTTTTAAAGCATGGAGACATGCTCATAGGAGAATGCTAAGCAAACAACACAGAATTTGGAGGCATACATGGTTACCTCTAAGTGCTCAGTTTTTATTTTCCTTTGTAAATTTTTATATTTTTAACTTTTATAAGTGTGCATGTATTACTTTTATAACGAAAAATAACATTTTTTTTAAACTAAAGAAATGTATTATTTCTTTTCACATATCAATGTCCCAAGCCACCGTACCTGAAATATGACAAGGAAGAGATTTTTCTGTTCACTCTGAGCAGATTCCACTTTTTCCTGCAGTCTTTCTATTTGCTCCTCAAGAGCCCCATCTTTCCTGTCACTGCTTCTGTCGTCATCATCACTTCTCTACAGGATGCAAAGGAATGAAAGGAAGATGCGACTTAGAATTCTACTGTATTAAACCCCATCAGGCAGGGGAGATACTTTCTTCTGTCAGGTCAAATACCATGTGAAGCATTGTATTCTATAGGGAAAGCACTCCACCACCCCAGACAGACACAGACACACACAGACACACACACACACCCTAAAAGTCCTAGGGCCAGAGACATTTAGTGGCACCTGTCTTGGATAATAGCAGTGGGAGTGTTTTCTATCAAGCAGAAGTAAGTTGTGCCTTTTACAAATAGTCCAATTAGGGAGGAAGTGTGTGTCATATATTTTTCCTCCAGTCAAAACAAAAACAACTTTGAGCTCCTGGAAAACGTACTTGATTCCTGTTACTCATCATAGCTATGTTTTCTGAAGCAGCTTGGAACCCTGAATTAGTTAATACTGAACCACCACTACTAGGGAAAATAGAGGGATAGGTTCTTGGAGAGCCTCTTGTCACATGATCAATTATAACTTTGCTTTATGTGTGTTTGTGTTTAAATACATTTTCCTGACCCTCAGTAACATGACTAAATTTCTTTGGCTTTCAGCCTCTCAGTGATGTCCACTACACTTTTTTTTGGTTAATCGTCACCTGAGGATATTTTTTTCCATTGATTTTTAGAGGGAGGGAGGGAGGGAGGGAAACATCAATGTGAGAGAGACACATTGGTTGCCTGTTGTTTCCTGCATGAGCCCCAGCTGGGGTTAGGGAAGGAACCTGCAACCCTGTGGTGCGTAGGCTGACACTCTAACCAGTAAGCAAAACTGGCCAGGGCTGTCCAATACACTTTTTAATAAATTGGTCATTTAATCCATAAATTTAGCTACTCTTCCATAGCTTTATCACATACTACAGATGTTACTTTAGTACTTGATGGAGCAGCCTCATACACAGATTGGTGAATTTCCTCTTCCCTTTTCTGGGTGTATATTGTTGATTCATGAACACTGAACTCACAACCAACAGCACTGTAACTCATGCCTGGACAAAGCTTATCTAACGTGTATTTTTCCCATCAGGCACATCATAGTCTTGTGCTTAGGAACAGTCTTTCAGTCCTATGTTTGGGGACCATTTTATTATTTATTTATTTATTTATTTATTTATTTATTTAAAGTTTTATTATTGTTTAAAATATTACAGATGTCCTTTCTCCCCAATGACCCGTTCCACCCCGTTCCTTCCCCCTCCCTGGGGACCATTTTAAACAGTGAAGTAACCAACAAAAAAGCCAGCACAGAATGTGAAAACAGAAAGCACAAATAACGTGGCACTAAATAACACCATGGAAAGGACACTTTTTAAATCCTCACCCGAGGATATTTTTTCCATTGCTTTTTAGAGAGAGTGTAAAGGAGAGAGAGACACATCGATGTGAGAGTCACATTGATTGTTGCCTCCCAACCAGGCTGGGGATTGAGCCTGCAACCGAGGTACTTGCCCTTGGCCAGATTTGAACCTGGGACCCTTCAGTCCACGGGCCGACAATGCTCTAACCTCTAAGCCAAACTTGCTAGGGCTTTTTTTTTTTTAAAGGACACTTTTTTTAAACAGGAGAACTGAACCAAGAAGTCAGAGAGTTGGCCTGTTTGACCTCAGCTGGGAAACAGGCTCACTGGGCAACTCCAAATGTTCACTGCTCTGCATGTCTGCCAATGACCAGGAAAGCACCCATAGTGATTTTGAGGTTATAAATTTTAGTGAGTAGGCGAGTTTGTAAAACTAGAACTTGAAAATAATGAGGATAGATTGTGTATTCTCATAATTCTGCTATTCTTTATTCAACAAAGATGACTGATGAAAAAACTAACAGTGCTCTCCAGTCATTAATAAACTACTACCTGACCATTTGAGCAGTAA
The DNA here is from genome assembly GCF_054644295.1 of Miniopterus natalensis. NCBI lineage: Eukaryota > Metazoa > Chordata > Mammalia > Chiroptera > Miniopteridae > Miniopterus > Miniopterus natalensis. The sequence goes on along the minus strand of NC_142092.1, from coordinate 49,911,755 downwards.
CAGAGGGGTAGCTTGCTAATCTTTTGTTGTCTAGTGGGCCACGCAGAAAAACTTGGCAGGCCCTTAAGTAGCTCAAGAGCCACAGGCTGCTCATCCTTGTAATAATTTAGAAATGGCTATGACTGACATGCAATAACTCACAGCAGACTTAAAAACTCTGCTGGCAGTGGTGTGCTCAATAAACCTGTTAAGATTTAACAATTCCCTTCTAGCTCATCCCGAAGAACTTAGAGCATTCACTAAGGTGGTGGTGGTTTTAAAGGCAGAAGAGCCAGAACCTCACTCCAGGTGTGTTATATACCACAGTTCTCTGAGCAAGAAGGTAGGCCTCACCAAATGTAGAAAGCCCATTTCTTTCTAGATAACACTCTACCGGTAAGGCACCATCTATGACAGCCTCTTCTCTTCAAACAAAATTATCAGAACCTCCCTCACTCTGTATTTACAGAATTCTGCTTTTATCTCTCACACACCACCTGTTATGGGGCCTGCCTGGTTACATTCTAGGCCAACTGGCTACATGTTTGTCGTTCCCTAACACTATACTAAGGCAAAGTTCTAGAGCACCACTGCCCAATACACCACTGAGCAATGAGGAAAATGTTACATACACCCATGCTGCCTATCACAGTAGCCACTAGACCTCATGTGACTTTTGAGGACTTGAAATGTGGTTAGTGTGACTAAGAAAATGAGTTTTAAATTGTACTTAATTCAAGTTACATGAGGCTACTGGTTACTGTATTGGACACCACATATCCACAAACGGTGTGGCATGAGGGAGTTTCTGGCGTCTGACAGACCTGAATCAGATCCTGGCTCTGTCACTTACAAGCCATGTAGTCTTGAGCAAGTTATTTAACTTTTCTAAGCCTCAATTTATACATGTATAAGATGGGGATTACACCATTTACCTTGCAGTATTTTAGGTCTGTGAGAGACTGTTTATATACATACATACATACATACATGCCTACACATACATACATACATACATGCACCTGAACCTGCTATAGGTTTGTACAAGTCATTAAACTTGCTCTCACCTTCTACTCTGGTAAATATGTGTAACACTGGAAAATGCCATCATGAAGAAAGCCAGCACTATTACACTAAATCACAGAATACAGCCAGCTCACTGTTTCACCCCAAAATGGCAAAGTACTAAACTTATTAAAATTAGAAGTATTTTATAAACCTGGAAATGACTGCCACACCCCTCACAGTACAGGTGGACTAGAAAACATCGACAATCTTTCTCCCCTCCCCTCTTGCAGCAGAAACTAACAGAAATACAAGTGTTCTCCTTCACTCTCTTCTTCCCATTTTGTGAAAGACAAACGTGAATCTGACTCAGAGATGGTAAACTATGGAAAAGTAAGGGTGTGGCTTCCTAAACAGGCTCACCATGCAGTACAACAGAGAGCAACAAACCCCACGCTCTTCCTCCACTTCTACAAGCAGCTCTACATAACTTGGCCTCAGAAAAAATAAGTTCCCATTAAAATAATGAACTCTGAATATTCAAGAGTTTCTGGAATACTCTGACCTTCTATGAATTGAAACAAAACTTACCCGTTTGTGCTGCCTTGCGAGTTTTTCTTTAGCTTCTTCCAGCTCTTTTTGGATCTTCAGAACGTGTTTGTTCATCTTACGAATTGTGGAGTGTAAGATTTCCCAAACAAACAATCTTAAAATAAAATGGTATTTGGTTACTGTATGCTAAACTATGCTTACGGAAAATAATACCTCTCAACTTTTATAATCTACTCATTCTTTTTTTTAAATCCTCACCTGAGGATATTTTTTCCATTGCTTTTCAGAGAGAGTGGAGGGGGAGGGAGGAAGAAACATTGATTTGAGAGACACATCAATTGGTTGCCGGGGCCAGGGATTGAGGCTGCAACTGAGGTACGTGCCCTTGGCTGGAATCAAACCCAGGACCCTTCATCCCATGGGCTGACACTCTTAACTACTGAGCCAAACCAGCCAGGGCTATAACCTACTCATTCTTAACGTCTGGTACAGCCTTCCACTCCTTAGGCAGAATTAATAGTAGTATCTCCATCAACATTTAAGCATCTATCTATACCCATTAGACTCAGGTGAACTTTTTGAAGGCAATACTGAGTCCTTGTCATTTTACTTATTTCCATCGCCTACTAGACATGCATTGAAGGAATGTGTACATATTCACTGAAGTGAAATGGTAAACCAGAAAAAACATTAAGAACAAAATCACGTTTTCTCTTATTTAAACACTAAGTATTGGAATTTTCTTGAAATGGAAACCTAACCTGAGGTTCCATTTCAAGCCTCAGATTATACTATTTAGCACACACTCAGCCAATTCTCTTGGAACATTTAAGAAACTCATTAGTTGATAATAGCTGTAAACTGGGCTTTTAAGAATGAGATAAATTTTGTATGTCAACTACCTTATAAGCAAATTGCTAAAGTACCAGGATCACCTTGTAGGTCTTTTACTCTGGAAGGGGCTGTCAGAGAAGACTTTGCAGTTAGAAATGGCTGAACTTGGTGTTAAAGAACAGAAGGAGCTCTTGCACAATTTATCTATTCATGAATGCATGTGTTTGAATTCTGGCTCTGCACTTAACTGTGCGATTCTGGGCAAGCTACTTAAGCACTCTGAAACATCTACTTTGTAAAATAAGGAGGATAATGTAACCCCCTCTGCAGTGGTGGTGTAAATGAGCTGCAAAAGTGAATCGCTCAGGGTAATGGCTAACACGTACTTGGGTGGCCAGTGTTTTGAGTTTGCAAATCTGAGAATGTCTCTCTGTAGCTTTCATTTGTGAATGCCAAAGTAGCCAGTATGATAACCTTAGATCACACCCTCACACCCTAAGGACTCAGTTTATTTCAGACCAGTGTCCTCTGTCAATAACAGACACAATGAAGAGGATAAATGCTTAGTTTTTAAATTTTATGTCTTTGCAAGTAATTTTCCTTTGTTTCAACTCCTGTCCCAGTCCTGATCCATTGTAGAGACTGAGGATTCAATTTCATGAATAAGAACCAAGCTTAATGAAACGTCTCTTTCCTTTAGGGGGAATGGGTCTAGAATGAATCTTCTACATTAAATCTAGGATTTTTATTTTTTCCCTTCCTCGCAGGCATCCGGGTGCCCACCAGGCCTCCCTCCATCTCTCCAAGGATGTGTATTTAATCTGTGACTATTCTCCCCATTCCTAGTGTGCACTCTAAGTCCCCAGTGGAGCTGGAATTTTTTTCCATGGTCCATTTTCTACCTGAGACCCTGACACAGCCTGATCTTCTCTCCTGGTAGTATAGATCCTTGTCAGCATTTCTTCTTGACTGGTTTAATCAGGACTTACATGTGTGTCCCTAAGAGATGCTGCAACCTGACTGGCTGTGTGTATTTCCACTGTCCAATTATCTGCCGAGTTCAATCTTACCAGACTGGACCATTAGTATATATTAATAACCTGGTTTGGATCAAAATTTGGAGATGATGTATAAGACTACACAAAAACCAATTCTTAGAGAATATGAAATTCGTAAAATAATTCATATTACCTAGTAAAGTCACGAGATAGCTCTGAAGAGAAAATCCAATTTGCTACTGCAGCACAATCAACAATCTGTGTACGGATCATCTTGTCTACTAGTACAGCAATCATCTACAATGAGGGAAGAATTATTACAGTAAATTACACTTATAAATATGCCATAATCCCAATGCTACAAAAGTAAAATAAGAGGGTTGTAAAATTCATTTTCAGTGGCTATGGAACAATTAATTTGACCATTAGACCTTAAGATTTATTCTGCCCTCTTCTTTGCTCTGGTACTTACTGCAAAAATACTATAACAACAATAAAGATTGAGAAAAAACCAACAATTCTGAAAGATAACACAAACTTAAAAAATTTAGATAATACCTTCAAAACCTATTTTCCACTGAATCCTAAAATTTAAAAATGAGTGTTTTATCATAAAAAGTCTTAAATATACTCTAAAACTTATTTAAATACCTCTTTATAACTCATGGTATGAAAACAATATATTGAGATTTGAGAAATCTGGGGCGTGTTTGCAGAAATTGGGTAGACTACACAACCATCTCCTACCCAATTGGTAGAATCTTCAAGCAACAAACATTCTTACTATTTAAAATGTGTTAAGATACTATTGTTCTAAACCAAATCATAATACTTGCTCTTAAAAAAAAAATCAAACATCATTAATTCATAGCATTTAACAAATTATAGATTTTAAAACCATTCTATAGACAAATTTCATGTTTTACAAACTAAAACAATAGTAATAAATAGCCTTGTTTTTATACCTATAAAATTAGAGCCTCAACATGTCTAATTAAATAGTTTTTACCTGTGGATGGTTCCTCCAGACTTCAAACATAACTCTTAAAACATGTAACTTTCCTTCATCACTTTCAGCTAGAGTTTTGAAGACTTCATGAAACCTTTTGGCAGTGGGAGAAAAAAATACCACATAAAACTTACTTGTTAAGCATTTTTATGTGTCAAAGCCTTTTCAGTATTACTTAATCTATAGTGCAAAATAACTGAATGTTAACCATTAAGGCTATAAGAGGAATGATTAGGGATTCACAGTATGTATGGAATTTGTCACAAAATCATAAGAGATTTACAATACATCATTGTTAGCCCAGGACTACAGCTTACTGTGTATCTAAGAATTGATGAGGGCTAAGGAACCATTTTCAAACACAGGTGATATATTCTGCGTGACTCACCTTCTGTGGGAGCCCTGCAAGTAATAGACTTGAAAGTTGAGATGGGGTGAGGAGCGCCAATTCTCCGCTTGGCTGGAGGAATATCTATATGTTCTTTCTAATTCTGGACTGTCTGACGAGTTAGAAAGCTCTTTCTTTAGATGCCAACCTTTGGGTGGCTCCTAAAAAATGTAGTGGACTCTCATTTCTGCTTAACTTCCTTTAGGAAGATGCCTAGACATGGTGGGAGCTTCTTGACTTATACATGCCTGTTCTAAGGACCCAAAATTTTTTGCTGGTTTCTCTAAAGGTTTATATAAACAAAATATACATTCCATGTATATATGCAAACTATACACGCAGACGGATAGAAGCCGCAGGGCGAGGACTTTAGCTACCACAAAACAAAACCCATTATATCAAGTTACATCATAATACTATTATTAAGATCTGCATATTCAGCAGTTATAGGTAAAAATGACTATACCGTTGGTATTCAAAGCAAAGTTCTAAAACCTAAAGAAAGAGTGTTCTTGTTGCACTTACTTTGCAAGAGCACTAAAGGAGTGGCTGAACGATTTGGCTGCTAAATGTAGCAGAGTCTGCACAAAAACCTCTATTTTCAATGGGTTAAAGCTGAATCCTTCATCTGAAAAATATTACACAGTAAGATAAATAGAACAGTATAAGTGTAGCAATTCCTTGGTCCCTCACCTGGAGTGCTAAACAGGTGGCATGCTCACATCCAGATATTAAGTCAGACATTCATGTAACAACTGTGAGTACTAATAGACAATAAAAGACCACCACTGACTTCAAATACTCAAATTATAAAACTAAGCATAATCTTAATTCTTTGTCTCTTGCGTGTTTCCCTAATTCTTCTATATGATCCATTTCTTCGACAAATACCACATAGATTTCCTTGTTCAGATCTCTCAATATGGTAGCAAGATAAATATAGTATTACCAAAAAATACAGTAAACCCTAAACACTCAAGTTTATGTCCTAAGATGTCTGACAATGTCTAAATTGAATACCATACTTTTGACTTAGGCTTTCTAATTAATTTTCTCTAAAATCCTGTGTATTAGAAAAATCAAAATCCCAGTAATAAAATAATCCAAAGACCATTAATGTTTTGTTTTCATTAGCCCTTTTTCTAGGCACATCTTATGCACAGATCTAACAAAAAAATTTTCTTCCAAAATGGTTACCTAGTTGTCGAAGTAGACTTTCATCTGTTTTACTGATTTCTCTCTGTGTGTCAATACCACATTGTTTTAGGTAGTGTGGTTTTCAGGATATGTTTTACATGTGATAAGGCAAGTCCTTCTCATCACTTGTCTTAATCCGTTTATTGATTCAAGTAAACTTACAAATTATTTTGCCAACTTTTCCACTCTCGCCTTTTAAAACCCTAGGGACTTTCATTGGAATTACATGATACATAGTGTTAAACATTATTATAATAATAGTTTAATTTGGAGAAAACACCCAACTTTATAATACACCAAATCTTCCTGTTCATGAACCTCTCTAAAGTGAAAGCAGTACTAATTTAAAAATCTTTGAATGATAGCAGTATATTGTACTTTGTATTTAATTTATATACATAATGCAAGCTGTTTCATAAGGATGTTAGGAGCTCTTTTTACACAAGGGAGAAAATACCTGGGGTTCTAGCAACAACTGACAAGTTGAACAGGTCAAAGGAATACAATGCTTTAAGAGCATCAATGACATTTAAGAGGCGCTTGTGTTGCCAGAGTTATGTTTATGCTCTAACCTGGCCTATATATAGTTCCACTCAAGAAACATTTAATTCCCTTACCGTCATCATCATCCTGGTTAGGATTTGGTACATCTTTCAGAATGCTGAAGATTTCATCACTGGTTGCTTTACTTTTAAAGGCAACAGCTAAACAGAGGGCAACCGAATGTCCAGGAAGAGAATCTAAGGACAGAATGAGGGAGCAGGAGATCAGGTTTTAAGATTATTCTTACAAATAGTTAACAGGAAATTAAAAAAAATTCTTTTCATTCAAAATAGAATACTCTTTATTCCAAGATCAATATTTAATCAATCTGTACAAAGAAAACCACGTGAAAGTTACATTTAGTAAGTCGATGGCTTTTCACCAAAAATAAGGCATAATTCTCACTTCAACACTTCCTTAAGAACAGCTGGCTTACTGAAATGTACAGTACAAGGGGTGTGAGCCTCCTCAGGGATGAGGGCGAAGGAAACTGTGAATACAGTTAAACTGTCCTTGAACAATCCTCAAATCCCTAGGCTTCCGTAAGCTGAAAAGCTGAGAATCAAGGTATTTCTCTTTTATTTTTGCCAACTCCCCTTTCCTCCTCCTTTCCTGAGATAGTGGAAACAGTTTGATCAAGGTAAAGGCTGCCAGCGTAAGACAGGTTTTTTTTGCTTGTCTCTTTTTCTGAGTCCATACATAAACCAGATGCTCGTGTGCTATGACTCCACGTGTTTACTACCAGTTAATATGAAGTGTAAAGCACAAAATGGCATATCAAATTATAGTCCCTCTGGTTTAGAGTGCAATCTCATTGGCCAAAATATAGTCTATATATGCCTGTGTTCTCACACCTGAACTGGTATCAGATGATAAAGTAGTCTCCATCACTATGACAAATATACATCTCCATTTTAGTAAGTTCTGGCTATAAATTCTTCTTGTTATGCTTACAAATACTTAACATAATGTCATGAATATAATATGATAAGCAGTGTTAAACGAAAAAAATTTACAAGTCAGTAATAACTAAGTAGATCACAATGAATCTTCAAATGATGACAGGGCAAATAAAACAACAGTGGCCAGTAGCAGATGACCTTTCAAACAGAGAAAATATAAATGCAAGAAAGAGTTAACTTTTTCCTCCTTAAATACCTGGTATCAGCGAATACTTGCATTGTTACTTTTAGAGACAGAGGGATTTGCTTTATTACTTACTGCTACTTTCATCTCCATACTTGTAAATGCAGGTTGGGTTTGCAGGACACAGAGCTGAGAAGGTAGGAGGAACAATATCTAATATACGCTGATGGTAAGACAACCTACAATACAAATAAGAGCCTCAGAAAATAGTGTTCATCAGTTCCATTCTTTGTTAACATCCAGCTTAACCAAAAAGTCACAATCTGCAACACTTTTATGCCAACTCATAAAAGAAGGAATAATGGAAAAAGAAACATCACTTGGCAATTATCATAATGGTGGCAGGTAAAAGGAGTTGTCAGTGGCGGTTTGATGAAGAATAGGTGAAGTGGAGGATTGATGAACAGGACAAGTGTAAACCTCAGAATGTCTCCTACAAAATAATCAATTACAAAGGGGAAAATGAATTTAGGTGGAGAAGCCAGCAGACACTGACATGACCAAGTAGTCAGGGTTAACATCTCCAGGGGCTGGATGCACTGGGAAGAGCACCAACAACGTAAGACTTGAGTCTGGTCATGAGGACACAGCCTGGTGACCCAAGAAAGTAAGGTGTAGATTCTTTAAAACTGCTAAGGGCATGAAAAACAGAGAAGAATAATTGTTCACGACTGAGGAATGTGAAGATAATGACAACTAAATGCTATCTATACCTGTTCTTGGATAGGACTGAACCAGAAAGAAAAAACACTGTTAGGATAGTTGGCAAAATTTCAGCAGCATCCATGGACTGTACGGTAATATTGCTGTACCAGAGCTGATTTCCTGATTTGGAGGGTTGTATGCTGACTGTGAGGCAGTGTCTTTGTTTTGGGGAACTATGCAATGGATTGTGAAAGGTGACGAGATGTTATCTGCAGCTGGTTTCCAAAGGGTTCAGAAAAAGACCAATGTAGTGGTGCATACATACAGAGGGAAACGGGAGTGAGAGCTAGAACAAACGTGGTAAAATGTTAATGAGGGAATCTGTATGAACAGGATGGAGTTCTTTGTACTATTTTGGCTACTTTACTGAAATCTGAAATTATTTAAAGTATATTTGATAAAAAAACCCACACTTTTGGCTTAATTCACACAGAATCCAGATGTCATGGTTGCCTAATTTTTTCAGCCTTAATTTTGATTAAAACTAACAAGGAAGAGTGGCAGGTAGTTGGATTTTAAAAATTATATTCTGGGCCCTGCCAGGTGTGGCTCAGCGGCTGAGCATCAACCGAGGATCCAGGCAATCGGGGTTCGATTCCTGGTCAGGGCACATGCCCGGGTTGTGGGCTCGATCAATGACTCTCATCATTGATGTTTCTATCTCTCTCTCTCCCTCTCCTTTCCTCTCTCTGAAATCAATAAAGAGATATTAAAAAAATAAAAATTAAAAATTATATTCTGGGCATATACCACAAATACAGAGAAGAGAAAAATCCTCCCACAGAAATTAGGAGACCTAAGCTAAGGAGAAAACACAAAGAACTTACCTCATACATTTTTCTAGAACTTCTCTTACAAACTTTGGTTTGGGACTTTCAGGATCTTGAGTAAGACAATCTGACCTAATGAGGAAACGTAGTTTTATGAGTTCTTACACAGAATCTGCACTTATACCTAACTTGTACTTAGCTACAAACAGTTTCCTTCTACTAAATTATTTCATTTACGTATATAAATATAAAAAAAATAAACTAAATATTTTAGACCATGAAGGCTGTTTTTATGTTATAGTTTTAAATATTACCAGTATTTTTTAAATTATGGTAGACTATAGAGAAAGGAAAACTAAAACATAATACCACTTACCAATCTTCCCAGCTCCAACGGAACTGGAAGTTACTTAGATGATGGGAAAACCAATTAATAAACCTATACAGAGAAGTAGGAGGAAGGAACACAAAAAGATGAACGGTTACGGTTTATACCAGGAACTTATGTAATCTTTCAGACAAATAGAACTATGCTATAGAGTAAAATGACAAGCATATACCCCTGCCTATAGCGGTATCTTCTGCCTCTTACCCTTTGCTCTGCAAATCCTGTACCTCATCTTCTACTTCAAAAAATAACAATCTCCTATCCCATTCCTTTTAATAGTCCTATCTTTTTTAAGTGAATAAGAGATATGATTTGAGTGCCTGTTTTGTGCCAGGCACCTTATATGTTTATATAATTTAATAACTTCTGTGGAGTGTATTATTTTTCCTATTAATTTACAATAAAACAGTGGCAAAAAAGAGATTAAATAAATTGCAGATAAAACATTTTAAAAATGGCAGAGCCAAAGTATTATTTTTCATCTTCACACCATGCCCTTTCACTACAAACAGCAAAATATACCACTGGAGCCTCCATTCCCCCTAATCAGACATCTGATCTAACTAGACAGGGATCACCTTAGCAAATTGTATAATGCTATGAAAATTTTAAGAGCCCAATAAATATTTGCTGAATGAATGGCATAACTGGGATGCCTAATACAACTAGTAGTTTTATTAATTAGACTGGGGGAAAAAGTCAGAAGACACTTTCTTAAAGTACATCCCTCATGTACCTATAATTTCAATCACTGAAATTAATCAAGATAACAGGTCAATGACACAGAATAGCCCTTACTGATAATTTTCAGATATGGAATTTGAATAACAGACATAAAAGATAATGGAAATTGGAGAAATATTCAGTATCTGTCCTGATCTGATTTGGGAAACTGAGAGGTAAGAAATAATACTGGCTAATAAAGGTGGTACATAGGTCTCACTCAAAAGACAGTGGGCATGCAATGACTACAGGAATAAAAATCCAATATGGTCTTCTGTATAAACAGTCTTGAAGCTGGAGTTATATAGAAGCTAATTATTTTAGAAGCAGATATTGTGTCTAAACAAAAATATATGTTTATATATAATATACAGTATTAAACTCTATTTCTACATAGAGGTTAGCATCAAACCTCACCATAGGCTTCATTTCATGCTGAAAATTAGACCAGAAAGTGTAATGTGATATTTACAACAAATATGAGGGGTTTTATTTATGAAAAATTTTTTTTCATTTACATGAGTTTTATTTTTATACAAAGAATTATTTGGGGGAGGCAAGAAAGAATAATCAAGTTGGAAATTCTTAAAAAGGCAAATCAAATTCTTTTTATAGAGTACAGGGAGTAGAAGCAGGTAACAACCAGTATAGAAATAAGGCTATTATTGTACCTGTCTACGCATGTAGTATTCATCGTGTCCAAACGCATGTATAACATTTCAGTTGCCTGTGCAAGCTGTGAATTTGAGGATAAGGAAAACTATTCTCCACACTCCTTCAAAATAAGTTGTGATAGAAAAAATAAGTAACATCTCCTAGAAGTCGATATAATGAATAATAATGTTGAACATCTTTTCATGTAATTGGCCTTTTTAAAAATAGCTTTTGAGGTATCAATGTATAATAAATTTACCCTATATACACCCATAGAATCAAGATAATGAACATTTATTTACATCACCTCGAAAATTTCCCCATGCTCCTTTGCAATCCATTCTTCCTTCTCCCCATCCCCACCTATGTCGCCAAGCAAATACTGGGGTCCGCTGTCACTAGATTACTTTGCATTTCTAGAATTTTGTGTAAATGGAATCATATAGTATGAATTATTTGGCTTTTTTTTTTTTTTTTTAATCCTCACCAAAGGACATGTTCCCGTTGATTTGAGAGACAGAGAGAAACATCGATGTGAGAAACATCAATCAGCCTCCTCCTACACATACCCAAACTTGGGACCGAACCCGCAACCCAGGTATGTACCCCAAAAGGGAATTGAACCTGCAACCCCGTTGCATGGGAGGATGCTCCAACCAACTGAGCCACCTGGTCAGGGCTGTTTGGCATTTTTTACTCGGAATAATTATTTTATAATTCATTTATGTTTTTGCTGGCATAAAAAATGTGTTCCTTTTTATTACAGAGCAGTATTACATTGTAGAGGTAAAAGAATATTTGTTAATCCACTCATGTATTGATGAATATTTGGATTGTTTCCAGTTTGGAGTTACTACAAATAAAGTTTCCATGAACAGTGCTTCCATTTCTCTTGGGTAAATACCTAGGAGTAGAATGGCTGAACTGTATGGTACACACATGTTTAACTTTTAAAGAAACGTCAAACTGTTTTCATGAAGTGATTTAAACCCATAAGCAGAAATATTTAATAGTCTTTTAAAGCTAGGCCAACGAGAATAAGTTTAAAAACAAAGGAAAGGATACAACTTGGGGTAGAGAGCCAGGCTGAAGTTTGCACAGTTCAATGAGAAGTGTTGTGTACATCACATCAATGTGGGGGGGTGCTGGAAGTTGAAACAGCTCTGCAAAGATCACCTATAAAAGAGTCAGGATTCAGAACTCAATTCAACAGCTACCTATGCACATCTACTATTAGAAAGATCTCAACATTCTAAATGTAAACTCTAATTTCATGACATTTATAATTAAAGGATTACTTTGTTGTTGTTGTTAATCCTCACCGGAGGATATTTTTCCCATTGATTTTTCTTAGAGAAAGTGGAGGGAGGGAGAAATATCGATGTGAGAGGACACATTGATTGGTTGCCTCCTGCACCCACCGTGACCAGGGCTGGAAACTGAACCTGCAACCCAGGTACATGCCCTAGACCAGGAACTGAAACTAAGACCCTTTGGTGCAAGGGCCAACCCTCTAACCACTGAGCCACACCAGCCAGGGCAAGAAGAATTACCTTTTAATCTTTAATGAAAATTTCTTCTCTAACTCAAACAAATTAAGAATATGCAAATATGGTAAACCCTGATTTTTTAGACCTAGATTTAAAGGACTCCAGATTTAACTGACAAAATTTCTGGTCTGTATGTCATATGTGAGAATTAACACCCTGTTAATTTAAAAATGCTTTTAACCAAGATTTGCTTATAATTAAACAGGTTATTTTTTGCTATTAATTCATAATAACCATGAGGCTATTTGTAACAAATTTTAGTGAATAGGCCATATGTTGGAAAAAACACTATAGTAATTTTGCTGACATAAATATTACGTATCTACAACTATAGCCTACATATTAAATCCAAGAGTCACTGCTCATAAACATTGCTCCATGAATGATTAGCATGGGATCACATGGCATCGCTCTAGGTAACCGATCTGTTGCCCCAGGGCATGACTTTCTGCAGCAGTTTTAACTCAACTTGTGCTGGCCAATGTGCTGATGTGTGCTAAGTCACAACCCAGCCATGTGCATGCATGCATTTATTAGACCTATTCAGTATAAATTTAAAATTACAGTAATACATATAGAAAACTTCTCTGTGAAATTAAACTTTCCATACATACTTATTTTTATTTATTTATTTATATATTTTTTATTGTTCAAAGTATTATAGATGTCCCTTTTTCTCCCCTTTGACCCATTCCACCCGTCCTATCCCCCTCCCCGGTCCCTTACCACACCATTGTCTGTGTCCTTGGGTTGTGCATATACGCATATAAGTTCTTTGGTTAATCTCTCCCCCTCTACCCACTCGCCCTCCTCTGTCCCTCTGAGATTCGTCAGTCTGATCCATGCTTCCACATCGCTGAATCTATTCTGTCACCAGTTTATTAATTTTAATTACACAAACGTGTCTATACAGTAAAAACAGGTAAACTAACGAATGTGTCAATTTTTTAACATACACATTCAGAAAACCTACTTTATTACATAATGGACTTTTGGCTGTAACAGACACCCCCTTGCTAGAATTAGTCTGTTATATCAAGGTTTTACGGTATTAATGCTTATTTGATACTCCCAAAGAACCATGCAATTAAATTCCAACTCTGGAAGTATGGGAGTTGATTTACTGAGGCATAGATATATCAACTTTATTATTATACATTAAGAAGTAAAAATCCTTATGAGACTCTGAGGATGCAAACAGTCAATAGTCAAGTCATTCCACTCTGCTACTTGAAACTGGTGTCCACAAACCTTTTTTATAATCCAGGGATTCTTTGCCATGCCTCTTGTTCAGAAACTTGTTTCCACCCTCCCTATGTAGTGTGTAGACCACCTACCTAGAATTCTAAAGCCTGATTTGCATTCCTTTCTCTGACTCCTGTCTCCCAGACTTCCGTACTTCATTCTGATGACTTTCTACACATTTTGCACATTTAAAGATATGACTTATATTTTACACTTCAATTGACATGCCAGTGAGTCAAATTCAGGGCCTATGCTTACTCTCAAGTTTTGTAAAAATTGGACAGATGCAGTACTTTTAAGAAAGCACACTAGTATGAAAAAAAAGTGGATCTTAATACATAAGTAGGCTTGGCCGGTGTGGCTCAGCGGTTGAGCATCGACCTATGATCCAGGAGATCCCAGTTTGATTCCCGGTCAGGGCACGTGCCCCAGATGCAGGCTCAATCCCCAATAGGGGGCGTGCAGGAGGCAGCAGATCAATGACACTCTCATCATTGATGTTTCTCTCTCTCTCTCCCCCCTCTCTGAAATCAATACAGATATATACATATATATACATAAAAAGTAAGTATGTTCATGAGTATTTTAACTTAAATGAATATGTAACTGTCAGTTTGACCCATGTGTCAAGTGAAAACACTCTGTTGGGACATAAATCTTACAAGGTTCAAATATACTACTAATATCCTTCTGTATGACTTAATATGGGGTCAAAAGCATTATTCACTGTTCCTACTTCCAAAACAGCTGGCTCTTGATGTCTAAGAATAAAGATTTATACTTAACCCTACCTTGTGAAACAGCAAATAATATACTTGTCAGGTGTATACTACTAGTAAGAGGCCAGTTAAACAGTTAAAAATAGATTATCTGCAGAAGGTAATACAATATTGTAAAGTATTACAGCCACTTATACATGTTAAGTGGACAATGTATTGAGAGGGCTAGATGTAATTTACATTATCCATAAGTATTCCTGAATGAAGACATACTATATAAATAACTTATAGGCAACTCAAAATTCCATTTGGCTATTGGTTTCAACCTCCTCTTTTCTCTGTACTAACATGGCTAAGAGAGCACCAAAACAAACACCAATATCCTTGCTCCTCTGTTAACTTTTAGTACCTGACAAGTAGCAAGAAAAAACAGCCAAAAGTAGATTACACTTCAAGTCAACAGAAAGATTCTGAAACTGAGAAACAAGCTTCATGTGGAATGCATACCTCAACTATGTGGTAGTTCAAGGGGATCTTGTTCTTCCCTGGATAGCTCACCAGCTGCGCAGCACTATAAAAGGTATAATTTAAGTTCAGTCAGTACACAAAGACACACGAATGATCAAATAAGTAGTTTCAAAGCAGTTGCTTAGATATAAGGAAAGGAAATCTTTTCTGAAATCTAGAGCTCAGTTACTTCACTACAGCACAAATTATTTTGTCTGCCACAAAAAAAACCTCTTTAATGCATAAAATATTCCTTGAAAGATCAGGAGTTTAAGTAACAATACTAAGGAAGCATATTCAATCTACTAAGTAAAAAGTTTTAATAGGGTAGACCATTCCCAAAAGTTATTTCTTTCCACCTTAAAATCTAAACCAAACTTTCCAAGGTTTAAAAAAATATTAAAAGTAAACTTTTTCAAAGCTAGATGTCTTAATGCTAGAAAACACAGCAAAACCATTAGTATTCATTTATTTCCATAACATTTGCACCAAAAATATTGTCATTCAAGTTAATTTGTCCACAGCATTTAACAAACGTCCACACAAGAAAGCTGGCATCATGTGCATTACTATAAAGCACTCAGAAAAGTACTACTTTGAGGGAGACTATTTTGAGAAAGCAAAATAGATTGGTCTTAGCAAGACAGTGTGTCAGGAAGAGAGATTTTCTTATATTCTTAACATTCGTTTTGCTCTTATCAACTTATCAAAATTGCTACCTTTTTCCCACTTCACTCTAGAAGTAACATGAAAAGAGCCCTACCAAGTCTTTCTTTCCTTCCAGTGAGACTTAATGATGCAGTGAAGATTCTCTTCTATTACAAATCTTTCCACGGAGTGACTCCCTGGCATTACAGGGCCCTAGAAAGAAAACCAAATGTATATGCTACAGACCTAAAAAAGATATTTTCTTTCACTTATTCAACAAATATTTGGGAGATTATTATGTTTGATACTATACTGGGTGCTGGAGAAAAGTTCGAAAGTGTGAAAGCTCTGTATTTTCAGCAAACGTCACTGTCATTTTCGCTTACATCTACAGCAGAGTGAGACTGCCAGCCTCAGTGTTTCTTCTACACATCTGAGACCAAACTATCATAGCCCAACTCAATTCTTACATGACACAAAATAATTCTTGCACATCATTAGCCCTATACAGTTTCATCTATTCTTTTAAACCATAAGGGTGGGCTACTCCCATAATAAATGAGGGAAAATTTTGTTTCAAATACTATACAGACATAACAAAATCACCTATGCATTGTAAGATACCCACATTATATTGTTTAAAAAAGGTTAGAAAACATTACCTACATATTGTTTCATTTTTTTAAAAAAGTATATGCATAGCAAACAGGTTCAAAGAGTTTACCTTTATTTACTTATTTACTATTATAGACTCTTAATGGTGACTTTCAATCTCTATAATCTCTAATTTTTTTAAATAAACATCTTTTCCCCCAAAGGCCAGAAAAAAACCTAAATCCTCTTCCTTTTGAGAGGAACAAATATTTTGTATTTTATGTCTTCTGGCAAAGGATGATGGGCACATTATAGAGGCAATCCCAAATAAGTGTAAGCAGTACAGGCGAAACAAAATTTGAGGTCCCATTCCAGTTCCCCTTGCACAAATAAACAGCTAATCACAGATTCTAGCAGTCTTAAATGTAAATTGCACTTTTAATTAGAGATACCTAGGTAGCCCATTGCATAATGTTGGCTGAAAGTGTTTTACTATATATATATTATAAGCAGATGGGTTACAAGTTGGTAATTTAATATATGTAACCAATTATCTGACAACTCTTTACTCTGAGATAGATTATACATATTCCAAATTTTCACTGGTCATTAGCAATTTATGGCAGGACAGAAAAGAGAAGACAGGAAAAGGGAAACTGAAATTTGACCTTAGGGAGTAATACTGGTTCTATGCCAATGGTTCTAAACTGGAGGCAATTTTGCCCCTAAGAGGACATCTGGGCAATTGCTGGAGACATTTTTGGATGCCACAACTGACATTTAGCCTCTAAGTACTACTGGCAATTAGGGAGTTAGAGGCCAGGAATCCTGCTGAGCATCCCATAATTCTCAGGACATCCCCCCACAACAAAGAATTATCTAGCCCAAAATGTAAATTGAGCTGAGCCAGAGAAATTCTGCTCTATGCTGACCAGGGTGCACTAAAGCCAGCAATTTTCAAACTTTTTCATCTCACAGCACACATAAACTGATTATTAAAATTCTGCAGCACACCAAAAAATATGTATTTTTTGCCAATCTGACCAAAAACAAAAGGTGTAATTTAGACTCATTCATACCGGACAGCTATTGTTGTGTTGGCTGTTGCCATTTTTTAATCTGACAACTTAAGGGAAAAGAGGTCAATGCCCCTGACTAAAATAGTCAATAGTGCATGTTTTAAAAATGCTTGCAGCACACCTGTTGAAAACTGCTGCACTAAGCAACATGTATGGTGCTTTAGCTAGGTGAGTTTCTAGTCAAAACAAATCCAGTAATCTCAGTACCCATTGCTTGGATATTAAAGTTAAGGCAGTCATTCAAAAGCAGAGGTATAAAATAATTAAAGCACAGTTACAATGTAAATTTTTATACTAAATGCTAATATCAAAATTATACATTTTCTTAATTGCTCAAGTATAATGGCTGCCAACAACTTAACTTCATAATAAAGAATACAGATATTTAAAAACTGTAAAGTCAGCTTATACTCATCTTTGGGTTGTTTTAATTAAAAATACTTTATTTAAGCATACCTTTGGGTGAGGATTTTAAAAAAAAAATAGCTAAAATCATTGAGCATTCATAATGTATTACATTCTGTCCTATGTATTTTCTTTATTAACAACTTAATCCTCTTACAACTTTATGAGACACTATTAATATTATTATTCTGTTTGGAGACTAAGATAGAGGGGTAAGTAACTTACCCAAGATCACACAGCTAAAATCTGACTAAACCAGGATTAAAACCAAACTGATCTGGGTCACATCGATGTGAGAGATAAACACTGATTGGCTGCCTCCAGTATGCACCTCGACCAGGGATTGAACCAGCAACCTGGGTATGTGCCCTGACTGGGAATCAAACCCACAACCTTTTTGGTGTGTGGGACAACGCTCCAACCAACTGAGCCCCCTGGCCAGGGCTCAAACCTACTCTCTTAAATTGCACACTGTGCTGTCTCTTAATCTATATATTCATGTTAAATAGAATTTCTTGCATAATGAGGTGATACAATTCACTGAATTAAACTGTTAACTTCATTGCCATTGACCCTCTTAGATAACAAACTCAAAATTAAAATGTATCACAGGCACAATCCAAACAAGATTAAATCACAAGTACAATACAACACAGGCCCTTTGACAGGAACTTATAGTTGGCCACATACCTCGGGATCATCTGTGTAATCAAACATTCTGAAGATGACCCTTGGCATTGGGTACACTGAATCCTCAGTGTGAGGAGGTGGTGTAAAAGGAGGCAAATTGTGCTGCAATGCTTCACACAGGATGCTGTCAAAGGCAAGATAAGGTCTTAGGATGTGCCGCTCCTGCCAGCGATCCTTTTTCAATTTCTGAATCTGGGCCCACAGGCAATCTAAATACTAAAGACATTAATTTTTAAAAATTAATATATATTTGGAGGCTAGAAGAAATAACATGTTGAGAAGACAAAACCAAAAATCATTACTTCTAAAATACAGGGTACAGAAGTGAGCTAATTTTAACTTACAATTAACTAGAGTACAAAGGAATGCACTAAGTTTTTGTTTCAATGACTTTATAAAGTCTGTCTGGGGCTATTACCTCTTACTTTTTCAAATTGGGCATTTAAGTAAAAAAAAAAAAATATATATATATATATGTTAACTCTATGACATCTGGAATCGCCCAGAACAGGGAATGCTTCAATTACATTCTAACATTTCTTAAAGATCCACTATATGCCTAGGGCTATGAGGAGGTGGGGCCCGACATGAAAGGTGGAAACCTAGCTAAGGTATACAAATGGAATGATCTGAATACACTACAGAGGTAAGAATCTACTCAAAAGCTGACTGTGCCTGTATCACAAGAGAGAAATCAATTTACCTCTTCTTGTGGATGTGGTTTCTCAGCAGTCCACACTTGTAACATGGGCACATGAGTCTTTTGGCGTCTTCTAAAGATATAAATGAAAATCTACATTTAGGTTTTTAAAAACATGAAAAGATGTTCAGTTGCTTTCTTAATAAAATGAAAATTAAGTAGTAAAATATATTTTACCATCAAAATTTTTGATAATTTACTGTACTACCAAAATGTAGGCAAATATGCAGTTTCAAACATTGATATAATCTGTTGAGAAGATTTGGAAGAGTATAATGTCTTTGGAAAGTAATTTGACTAAATCTATCAAGATTAAAATTAAGACACTTCAACCCAGCAATGCCATTTCTAAAAATTCACATGTACACAAACACTTCTGTACAAGGATTTTCACTGAAACATTGTTTACAACGGCAAGAACCTGGAAATAACCTAAATACTCCAACCAAGGACAAGCTAAAGGAATTATGGCACATTAAAAGAGCGGAGTACTCTACAACTGCTAAGAAGAATGAGGTAGAGCTATATGTGTTTACCCAACAAATCCCAAATTGTATTAAGGAGGGAAAATACGTAAAGAACAGTGTGCACAATGGACTACCAGGTGTATAAAAAAAGGGGAAGGACATGCACCAGTATTCAAATGTTGGGATGTTCATACACTTTTATTTTTATTCTTTGGCAAACATCCACATTTTTAAGAAAACCAGTATAACTTTTCAAAAATATTAAAACTCTTGTAAAATCTAACATTTAAAGTTAGCTTAATATAATAAAAAAGCAAACTTCTGTTTTTAGACTTCTTTTAGCTTTATTTGTAACTAAGTAGATATTAACGATATCCAAAGAAGTATCTATGAATAAATAAAAAAATGAAATTTGTAACAAAAATTATTCTGAAAAACTTAAGGGGACACAAAACCATTACGTAGCTACTGGGTAATTAAACAAAAGTTTACTAATAAGACCTATTGTTAGTATTAAAGGTTAAGAACCACTGTTTTAAGGACTTGGTTTAGGATAAACCTACCTGAAATAAATATTTCTTATGTTCTCCACTTGTGAAATAAATAAATAATACAGATGTCCAAACCTCTAAAATACTGTGATTCAGTAAGTCTGGGGGCTGGGTTTAGAGCATATTTAAGTATCACGGGTGATTCTTATGCACACTAATATCTGGAACCACAGTGTTAAGATGGTTTATGCCTTTGCAATATGTAAAAAACAGCTTAAAAGCAGCTATGTTACCACCTCTTTTGCTCAAAGTAAACAACAAATTTGATTACTCTGAGGTCTCAGTAAATTACAACAGTAGGGGTATGAGATTATCTAGAGAAAGCCTTAGGAAACTCTACAGCTTATTTTTGAGAAACACAATTCAAACGGTATTACTAAAACAGATAAAACATAACACATTTATGGTATCAGGAAGATATCCTCTACTTAAACAACAAAGAGAACTATGAACTGTGCCCTTACTTAAGATAGCTTTCAGTGTTGGCAAAGATGCGGTCCATCTCTGCATCTTTCTTCTCATACAACTCCTTTCCAACCCAGGGCAAAGATGACAGAAATGCATACACATACCAATCCCGTCGCACCTAAAGAATTTTTTAAAAGGTAAGTTTAAAATACATGCTAGTTAATTTTCACTCATACTATATTCTTGAATGAAATCCTGTGGAAGCTATTTAACAGGGCTTAAGTAACACACCTGGCTCATTCAGAGCCTTTCTAGATATTTTAGTTTTACTAAACAGAATCATTTAACATACAGATGTCATAAGAACCCACCAGTATACTAGTTAACTTTTAGATATTAAGAAATTATAACATGACCATCTGCTATTACTTCTTGTTTTTTAATAATAAGGGTTACCAGTGAAAAACTCCTGGTACGACATGGATAAGATTCAGCATGAGGAGCTTTCTTACCTGAGGTACCTCCTCTTCCTGGGCTACACTTACAAAGTTTTCAAACATAGCAACCATTGATGGGGCTGCAATGACGTGACAATTCACAAGATCAGATAAAAAACGAACCTGTTGAGGAGAACAATTTTTACTAAATTGAAACGTCTCTTATAATATTACAAAATAAACAATCTTGTAAGGGTCAAGCCAAAGGTCTGAAAAACTAGAGCCTAAGGGCCTAATGTAGCCTGCTGTTTTTTGTTTGTTTTTGTGGGTTTTTTTGCATAGCCTGTGGACTAAGAATAATTTTTACATATTTAAATGCTTGAAGAAATCCAAAAGAACACTTTGTGATGTATATAAATTATATGAAATTAAATTTCAGTGTCCATAAGTAAAATTTTACTGGAACACAGCCATGCTCTCATGTCTACATGCTTCTGTGCTACAACTGCAGAGCTCAGTAGTTGTGACTGGGGCCTTATGAAGGACAGGAGTCCGTGCATTTATAGGTTTCCACCTATAATCTTCTTATCTATTTGGCTGTGGTGCTACAAAAACCAAGAGCTAAGTGTAAAGAATCACATACTACAGGGAGATGAACTAGGACTAAGAAACCATTGGACTTGATTATGAACCCTGTGGTAACTTTAATGAGAATAGTTTCAAAAAGGCAGCTCTTGTGGTGAGTGGGGAACTGTATTTCAAGAGAAAGGACACATTATTTGGTTGTAGTTCACCTCTCCCCTCCATCTCTGCCTTAATATATCAAAATAATAACAATAATAATAACTTACCAAATATACAGCTTCATTATAATTGTTTGCTTTCAAAGATTCTTTAAGTTGACGAATCATGGCTTCTACAAATTCTCCACCAAAGTTGTAATTCCTTGCATTCAGCAGTCCAACTAATGTTGTATAAATTGTCAGCTTCTCAGGTAATAGACGTGCACTGATTTGAAAACCCAGTACAAGAAGAAAATCCCAAAACAAAAGCATTGTTAAGTTGCTGAATTTTGCATCACATAAACCTTTTATTATTTTATTAACTTTGGAACAGGGTTACTTTTAGCTGTACTCAAAACTACTTCAGAAAAGGCATAAATAGTGAGAAGAGTTGTAGACATGGCCCCCACAATTTTTCATTTTAATTCTAATTAGTTAATCCAAGAGTTAAAAAAGTAAAGCACCATAATTACGAAGTTACCAAACTGAAAAAAAATATAACCAGTTTTTATTCCAATGTGTTTAGTGGAACTGAATAGCAGTTCTACAGAAAATGGTTTTCATGGTCAAGTATCTGGGAAATACTGGGTGAAACAATTTTCTTTACTGCAGAACCATTAATGGGGAGTTTCAGCATTTCTAAACTTAGCTAAATGAATGCCATAAGATCAGAATTCCACTTTGAGAAACACTATTCAGAACTAAAGCTTGCTTCAACTAAGCTTTTAAGTTAAATTACTGAATTTTTAAAAAAAATATATCTTCGTTGATTTCAGAGAGGAAGGGAGAGGGAGAAAGAAACATCAATGATGAGAGAGTCATTGATTGGCTGCTTCCCACAGGCCCCCCCACTGGGGATCGAGCCCGAAACCCAGGCATGTGCCCTGACCTGGAATCAACCCTTGATCTCCTGGATCCTAGGTCGATGCTCAACCGCTGAGCCATGTCGGCCAGGCAATTATTGAATTTTTTAAATGGTATTCTGATATAGTAAGATTTCTTTACATCCCAGTTTATTTCAAGTGTTAATTTTCAGTAAAGACATTTGAAAAGAAGGGAAGAGGACTACAGTAATAAATGTTACTTCCAATTTAGGCAGCTTTTAGAAATTAGCTCAAAAAGAAAACCACACAGGAACACATTCTCATATATTTTTTTCTGTTTTTCCAAGGTACCTAGCAGAGTGTTAGGGGCAATTTAGGTTTTTTAAAAAAAAAAATCCTTCCATTGATAGTAAGCCCTGCACTCCTAAAAAAGTCATGACTTCCATCGGAGTCTAAGCATAAACCTACTCCATTCTAATAAATGCTTGCAAAACAGAAGACATCTTACAGATAACTATAGCAAAATGATTTTTGCTTAGTAGTTTCTTAGTTTGAACATGTCTTCCTGAATATTAATCGGATTTCTTTGAAAAATTATAACCTAAATTATTTTTACTTTATGAGTGGTTAAAATGAAAACTGACAGCTTCAATCTGTATGTACATTTTTTGAATTTAAAAAATGAACTTTAAGCATTAAAAACATTATTTTAAAATAACAGAAAAAACAACTTAAAAGTCACCTTCTAAATTTAAAAATACCTAGCTGGTAATTTATAATTTCATATAAAGTACAAAGATCCCTTAATCCACAAGTCATAGCTACTTCTTGCAAGGCATATAATTCAGTCTATCTGAGAGACGAGGAAGTCTAGATTGCTAATTCCACCACTAGGAGAGACTGTTTCATGATCCCCCATGAGACTTTTCCCACTTTAATTTCCTCACAAATTAAATGCTGATACTTGTTCTAGCTAATCTAACTCAGAAAGATTATGCCTATTAATAGCTTCAAAAGCTTCTTTAGTCTTCCAAAGATTATTACTTTGACTAATTCTAAATTTGTTTGGCACTGGTTAAAAATAGAAGTTAAATTCTATTGTATATATTTAAATGTACATGCTTAAAAGAAAATCTCTGAATGGGAAAGTGTCCACCTTCACACTTAAAAATAGTCAACTCAAATCAGTCTCAGGTTCCAAGGAACAAAACATAAGGAAAATGCTCAATTTTAGTTCTATTTATCTCTGAAGAGTTAACCAAAGGGCCACAGGTCATTTTATTCCTACGAATTTCCCAATAGAAGGAAAGCTGAGCACATACAGAGCATAACACATCTTTTGAACATTTCCCAAAGCATTTAGAGTAGATAATACATTATCACCTGGATTCATAAATCTTTTGCATACATACACTGTACAAAGAAGCCTTAAGATCTTGCTCTTGTAGTTAGGAAGATCAGCTTCCAAAACACCGGCCAAGCCTTCTAGGTTGCTCTCCAAAGAGCAGGCACTCTGTGGAAGACAGCATATTACATATCTGTCAAGTACTCAGCAAGTAGTAAGTTAAAATTTTTTAGCTGACCATAAATAAAGCTAAAGTCTCACACACACAAAGCACTAAGACACATTTAATATAAATCAATTCTGGTAGGTACTGCTTTTGGTTTTTTTTTAGAAATCTATGAAAAAAGAATGAATAAAATTTTAAAAGTTAGCAGTCAAAGCAGAATAAGGATTAGAAATGAGGACACCACAGGCTCTATTCTCTCTCTCTTATTCACTCACTATAGGACTTTGGGCAAATTACCTTAAGTATCCAGGATTTGTTTGACTCTTCATTTATAAACTGAGAGGCTATTCCCTAAAAATCTCTTAAGACTCATATTCTATGAAAAGTGCTAAAAATATTTAATTCTCAATTATCTGCATCCAAAGGTTTTTAACATGCATACTCTGGGATACAGATGCATGGCAATACAAACTTTGCCTAAAACAGACCATGAAGTTTTCAGCTGATGAAATTAATCAAAGCACTGTCAACTATAGCCCTAAGCCCGTCACAGTTTGTGCCTATTTTGGTACATACCTTTTCTCCTACTTTGCATATTAAAGATTCCAAATGATCTTCAGTTTCATTTGCATCAGAGGTCTTTCTCCTTTTGTGAGGCTGTCCCCCTGTTTCAACAATGTAAAAAAGTTAATATTACATGATAAGTTCACTGTCACAAATTTTATTTAACTCCCCTCCCCCCAATATATCTTTATTGATTTCAGAGAGAGGAAAGGAGAGGGGGAGAGAGAGATAGAAACATCAATGATGAGAGAGTCACTGATCGAGCCCACAACCTGGGCATGTGCCCTGACCAGGAATCGAACCCTGATAGTCTGGATCCTGGGTCGATGCTCAAGCGCTGAGCCACACCCAGCTGGGCAATATTTAACTTTTTAAATGCTATACTATAGCCTCTTTTCTACCAGAAGCCCAACTTTTTACACATAGTGGAAGCTATTAACTGACCCTCCACTTCTCAGACTAGGCTGGATTAACCAACAGTCTCCATACCCAGGACCACTATAACTCTAGAAGGCATTATTTATGTTAAGTTTTGTGGAAAGGTGCCCTACAAGTGATGAATGCAGCAGCCCTCTCCATTTCTGTGGATAGACAGGAAAGGTGCTAACCACTGGCAGACAGAACACTCTCTAACATCAGGTACTGCTACTTCCATTCTTTAAATCTGAGTTGTTCACTGTTCTTCAGTTGCCTATTCTTCAAACCTATTAATGCCAGCAGCACTCACTGTAATAATGAAAATTATTATGTAAGCTGATAAAATATGGTGCAAAACCAAATTGAAGCTTCGGAAAGACTTGATTAGAAAAGAAAGCTTTTATGTTAGGTATAAAGAGAAAACTTCAGTAGATGAGAAAAGGAGCATAAAACATTAGAATTCCTCACTAGCGTTACAAGTATCTATTAATTGAAGAGCTCTTAACTCTTCAATTAATAGTTTTGGTTCTGTAGACCATGTAGCTCTAAGGTACAGTCTACTCCAAGCAATGGGAATTACAATCAGCAGACATACAGACTCAAAGAAAGTCCTCGGCACTCTACCAAATAACTGGTGGGGGGAACAGTATACGTTTTATGATTCCCTGCTTTAACTACTGATCCTATTATGTTTTTAAAAAGTGTATTATTTAAAGCTGCTTTAAAAAATTCTTCCATTCTGAAATCATTACCAATCATCTATCTGTCCTTTTGGTTGCTAAAGAATTCAAGTTGAATGAAGCTGTGCTACAAATCAAACTTAAGCCCTGGACTGTCTACTGTTCAGACTCTCGCTGTGGATGATCTCTTACTATTTTGTTTAAAACTGTAACATGCTGCCCCGGCCAGGTGGCTAGTTTGATGGAGTGTCATCCCATGCACCAAAAGTTTGCAGGTTCGATCCCTGGTTGGGGTGTGTATGGGATGCAATTGATCGCTGTTTCTCTCTCATATTGTTTCCCTCTTCCCCCCCTTTTCTCTCTCTCTAAAAATCAATAAAACATATCCTTGGGTGAGGATTAAAATAAAACCGTAACACACTGAACTCACATCCTTTTGTGGAATAACACAGGCTTTAAATTTTTAAAAAATAATATTAAGTATGGAACATAATTGCTGTTGCTACATACAATGCTGGCTAGTCTCAATATAATTTAATTTTTTACTTCCAACGATTGTATTAGGACAGCATGTGGACAAGGAAGCAGCAGTCTGTAACTGTGCTGGGGATCTGTATTAATGAAAATCTGCAGTTGGATATGGGGTTACCCAGGAGCAAGTTATATATAACTTCAATCTTCTCCAGACTTGTATGTCCTAAAGAGCTGAACCATTTTTACAGAGTTCATAATCACTTACTTGCCACTGGAATATTTCCCTTGAAATATATGGTGATTATCATGAAACACAGCACCTGGCTATCTGAAGTCTGGGGTGTTAAAGTCGCCCCAGGGACTGAAATGATCTTCACACCCCACTTGAATGTAAAGAATAAGATCAATCTATTTCTGTCCAGGTAGGACCAGATGTAAAGGCCACAGGTAAAGCACTCTGTGCCTTGACCCCTCCACCCCTTAGATATCATTATGATCTGGCTTAAATAATCACTGAATATAGATCTGAAGAGATAATGTCATAAAAAATACATGCATGCGGCGAGACAGCGGACATATATTCTTGGAGACATCTTCCTGTGTAAAGTTGTAGACACGTGTGACATTGTGGGATCAGTGACCTTGATTCTTAAGTACACATCAAACCTAAATCACAGGCTCTATAAAGGTTCCACCACCTGAAGAGCCAACTTTCATACAAAGGTCTTCTATTTCTAAGATTCAATCATTGAAAAAAAAAATTGTCTATTTGATGCAATGTTTATGTAAGCTGTTAGCAAGAACATTAAAAACAGCCTTCTCCTAGAGCAGTGGTTCTCAACTGGGTGAGATTTTGCTCCTTAAGGGCCACTAGGCAATCTCTGCAGACAATTTTAGTCACCCCAATTTGGGGAGTGTTGTTGGTATCCAGTGGGTAGAGGCCAGGGATTCTGCTAAATATTCTACACTGCACAGGACAACTCCCAACCACAAAGAATAACCCAGCCTGAAGTGTTAACAGTGTTGAAAATTCTGTTCTAGAAAGCAGCATACTAAATGTTCTTCAGAACCGGATTCCAGTAAGGTTGGGGGAATGTACAGGCTGAAAAACTAGCTGAATGAGAGCAGTCTGTTGTTGTTTTAAACCTTAAACCACTGCTCTCTTCTTTCTGGCCCATCTACTTTGCAAATCCTTTATTCCACAACCTCCCTAAACTAACTACCGAGCTGGCTTGTTCCCATACCACTTTGAAATCATATCCTAGTCTTTAAAGCAACCCTCCTAGGCTGTGTTGTAAGCCCGAAAAGGAGGAAATGACGCTGTAGGGAGAGAAAGCAGGATTTCCGAAAAGCTAGATAATGCAAGTACACAGTCCTGTATCTGACCTACACCTTTTTTCTCTTCTTCCCACTGACTATATCAAAAAACTTATTCTGGAGAATGGAAAGAGGCAGGAAGTATTAAGAAGAGATGCTCCACTCTCACCTGATACTGGAGAGAATATGAACTCATGGACAGTAACAGGATATTGAACTCAGAAGAGAACCTGGTCAAGTGTATGAGGAAGTAGAATAAAACACCCTAATTTAGAACAAAATTTGGGGAGTTACTGAATGTTTTCACACACCCTCAAAAAACATATTTATGGTAGCTCCCAAAGCAAGAACAGATTTTATATTAAAATGTAACTATGTAGAAGTTTTGCAATGTAAATTAAAGTTACATGTTGCCATTTTACGAAAGACACCCTTGGCTAGTATAGAACAGAGACACAAGTCTCTATTAAAAGGATCTTAATACACCAAATAATTTTTCCCCTGTAGGTGATTCTAGTTTTATATGGATATTTTGTCCTACATCTTATATCCTTATTTAGAAGTAGATATACAATAAGAAGTTTTAGACTCACAAAGTCAAAAACCAAAACCAACAAGGTAAAAGAGACAGTAAAGTAACAAAAACCTACAAGGGAAAAGGGAAAAATAAAGTACCCTGATCTTGCAGATTTAAAGCAGAGGTAACCATCACTTCTGAAACAAACTATACTCTTCCTGAAAGTAACAAATCCCTTCACTTGTATTCATTTTACTTTTCTATAGTTAAGTAAAAAACCAATTAGTCTAAAGCAGGGCTGGGCAAAGTCTGGCCCATGGGCCATATTAGGCCCACAAAATTGTATGGTCTGGCCTTGCCAAGGCAACTGCAGGAAAGACCTGAAATTCAATAAATCTAGAAGCTTTCTTCATAGCTAATTTTTGAGTTGATAATTTTGTATGGCTCACAAATGATGATATAAATATCCCAATGGCCCTTGGAAGAAAAAGGTTCCCCACCCCTCGTCTAAATGTGGGTTTTTGGCTAAGATTATGTACAATTTAAACACTTTCTTAAAAGAAAACAATATATTGAACAGTTATTATCCTTTAATAACTGAGAAGCTTCAGAAATATTCTTAAAGAGATTCTAAGAAATGTTAAATTTAGCACTGGACCAGTATCCATACACATTTTCACTTAGGACTTCCCTTTCCTTGTCTATAAATTGACCTCTAGGTGAACTTCACTGGTATAGTCTCCTGTTTCCCTGGATCCTGGATACTTTAGTCTCAACACAGAGATACAGTTTTAAAGTCAACTTCTATGAGCTGATCCTCTGCTACTTCTCTGATCTTACCTCCTATACCTACCCCCCTCCGCCCCCATTCACTCTGCTCCAGCAACACTGGCCTCCTTGCTGTTTTGTGAACAAGACAGGACTATTCTAGCCTTAAGGCCTTCACACTTGTTCCCTGGGCTATAGACCACTGCTTTTCCCCACAGAACCACCTAGTTTGCTCCCTCACCTACTAAAGATGCCATTTTTAATGAGGCCTTCCCTGAGCAATCTACCGATAGAAAATACAGCAGCTCCTCCCTCAAAGCAGTCTCTACCCTTTACCCAGTGTTATTTTTCTCCATAGAACTTATCACCATATGATACACTATATTTTACTTGATTGTTTTCTGTTTTCCATCTTTATATTGTCCACTACTGTACTGCCAGTAGTTAGGACAATGCCTGGCTCTGTTGAATATTTGTTGAATAAATGATTATATCTTATCAAGCATATGAAAAGTCATGGCAGTCACTGACTAAGAGCTGACAATAATCCAGAAATGTTCTGATGTATCTATTAGACTATAATAACTTAGCCTATAATTATAATACTATAGTCTAAAATAATAAAGCTTCTAATATTTTTAATTTTTAAAAATTAATAGATGCTCAACTAAAACAAAAGTATATAAAATACTTTATTCAGATCACTGGTTAAGGTAAGCCCTAGCTAATCATTACCCAAATTGTGGCAAATTACGAAAGTTCCAGATTTGGTGTAGTATCCAAGAGGCAGTATAAACTACCCCCCACTACTAAATTACTCGCCATAGTAAACTTTGACTAATTAACTCCTTATTTTACTTTGTCTTTACTTACTTATTCTGAGGTTCCTGCAGCAAGACCCAAATAGACAATGATTTAGCTGCCAGCTGGTATTAAAAGAAACTAACTTCCAAGAAAATTATGCCAGCATCCCAATAACCAAAGCAAAAGTTGCATTTCTACATATTCAAATCCAATTCTCCAGGCTGCCCTCTGGAAACATTTTCTCCCCCTTTAGGTATGGAGAAAAGTAGAGAAAAGCAAAGAAAATGGAAGAATTTTAAACAGCTCTAAACCCCAAGTAATAGTTTCATATTAGTAATGGTAATATTAGCTTTTGATTAATCAAATTGAAAGCATATGAAAACTGCATTTTCTTTGCCCAAATGTCATACAAAAAGCCTCCTATGTTTAAAGAACAAACAAAAACTATGAGCATAATACCTGTGTAGTGAAGAGAACCCCGGACTTGCTTTCACTGATATCTGGGCACTGCTAGCTCTGACTTCATGTTAATCACACTACAACTCCAGACCGTCAGGTGTCGGATGAGAAGGCTGGACTAGAATATCCTCTCCAGCCATGCCCTAGCAGAAATCTGATGTTTCATTGTTAAAACTAAGCACACGTGATTTGGTTTACCTACCCCTAACTGCACCAACATTTGAGTGGAGAAAATGAATTCAATTAAATTTTTTTGTTCTGTTTTTTCTTACATCGTTGACATCTGCCAATGTTTATCACCTCTTAAGCATTAACAGATGATAAAACAGACATCATCATATGCCATTCATCACATGTATTATTTCGTTTGACCATCACAAAACACGTATCATCTTCTATATGACTAAGGTTTAAAAAGGTGATATAATCTGGGCAAGAACACAAAGTAAATGGTAGGGCCTAGCTTTAATCTTAACCCCCCCCCCCCATCCCAAAGTCTGGCCACTGAACCGCTGCACTACATTCTTTCCATAGACCAATACACTAAAATATTAATAGCATTAGTCTTTTTTGGGTGGATGTGTGTTCTTGACTGATTACGCCATGTGATCACCTTTTTCTGTTTTTAACTAGCAAAATTATTCTTGGTTCTTATGATGCACAATGATCCGCACGAGCACAACCATCCAAACGGAGACGGCAACCCCTGAGCTCCATCTCTGAGAGCTCTCCAGGGGGTTTCCAGGACTCACGCCAGGAACTACGACGACAGCGAGTTCAGAGCCTAACTTCACAACACGCATCTCTTTAGTAGCGACACCTTGGGCGTGGACAAGAGCTCTCTCCCCCTCCGGCAGGGAGGGAGCTCACGTTGACCCATCAGATCTCTGTCACTGCTTTGTTCCTTCCCCTCAGCAGTCTGCCCAGAGCCCTTTCCGGGGGGCACTTTCAGGGTCAAAATGAGACCCTGGGACTAGCGGGTCCCCGTCACGGTCCCGAAGCGGCGGCCGCACGGACACAGGTGTACTTCCCTCCCCGCCGGGCGGGGCTAAGGACCACATCCCGCTGGGACCCGGGCCCTCAAGGCCTCCAATCAGACAACGACTAAAGGAGCTGGGGCGGGGCGGGGGGGAGCAGGAGCTTTTTAGGAGTCTCCAGGCCGCCCGCCCGCCGGGCCGCCCGCCTTCCCTCCGGCGAAAGGCTTCCCGTCGTCTTCCCTCGAGACCCAGAGACCAAGGGAGCCAGCCCTCGCCCCCCCCGGGCGCGGCCTCGGCGGCCGGACCAGGGCGCTCACCGTCGTTCTCGTCGCTGTGCCGCCGCCGCGACATGCTGCACGCCCCTGCGCTGCCGGGCCGAGCGGCCGGGCGGGAAGCCCAGAAGGAACCGTCGGAACGCCGGCCGGCGCGAGGACAGCGGCGAGGCGCGCGGGGTGGCCGGCGCGCAGGCGCACTCGCTCCTGACGGCTCCCGGAAGTGCCAGGGACGGCAGCCGGGTGGACTCAGCGGCTCTAAGTGCAACCCAGGCCACGGGCTTCAGGTCCGCGCGCAACCGCCCCCTCGGGCTTCCTCCGCCTCTCAGCAGCTTCCCTCGCCCGCCGTTTGCTTCAAGTCCTTCCGGGGCCAAGTAGGTAGCGCCGCCTCTTCAGCCGGCCGAAGCCCGGGGCTGAGAGCCACGCTGGGAGGCGGGCGGCCTAGGAGGGACGCTGCAGTCCCAGCCTCACTTCAGACCCTCCCTCAGGGGGCGCTCCACTTTTCCCAGCGTGCCTTTCGCTGATAGCCCCGAGGACTTCCGGAGCGGGGTGACGTCTCCAGCGTTCGTTCCGGCGTGAACTCCAGGCGGGGCCTGCAGGTTCGGGGGCGGTGAGCGGCGTTAAATTCTAGGCGGAGATTCTTTGATGAAAAAAGATCTGAGAGAGGATCGGGACAGGCAGGTACGTGCTCCTCTAACTGCCACTTCCGGGCCTTTGCCTCCTCAGGAAAGCTGGGCGAAGAGATTGGGTCTGGCCGGCGCGCCATTTCCGTAAATGGCACCCACCATTCATCCGATTGCTTAATCCAAAAATAGTAGATAGGAGTCGGATTTTGGGTCCTCCTTTTCCTTCACTTCCTACGTAAACAATGGGTCAGTAAACCGTGTCGGCTCTACTTTCAAAACGCATCTAGAATCAGACCACGTCACTGGTTTGTTTACAACTCTCCTGTGCCTTGGCGCTGTGAACTCCAGCCCCTCACCTCCAGGGCTCTGCCCTCTCGTCCCTGTGCTCCAGCCACTCTTTCTTCCTGTGCATCCAGTACGTGAAGCTTGCTCCCACTTTAGGAAAGATACTCCCTGTTTCCTTTGCCTGTAGAGCTCTGCTGCTGAATCTGCGTGGATGGCTGCTTGTCATTTAGGCCTCAGCTCAAGCATCAGGTCCTTAATGAAGCCTTCTCTGGCTACCCAATCACTGTTTTATTTCATTGAACAAATACTGTGTTTACTAATATTTATCACCTCGTGTGTGCCAGGCAGTGTTCTAGATGCTGAGGATGCAGAGGTGCACAAAAGAAAACCCCTGCTTTCTTGGTGCTGGCGACCCATTCAGGGATGGGCAAGCCTCAAAGGTAGTGAGCAAAGGGACCGCAGCACAAGAGGAGATTAGAGAGGTGGTGGGAAGGGCTTTGTAAGGACTTTGGATTTTAAGTTGAGAAGCCTTTGGAGACTGAGCTGACTTAATTTTTTAATAGTTACCCTCTCTGGCTCTTCCATGAGGAGGCCAGTTAGTCTCCTTCAGTAATTCGGTCAAGAAATGATGGTGACTTGAAGGCGGCTGGTTGCAAAGGTGGTGTAAAGTGATCTGATCTGATTGTATTTCAAAAGGAAAGTTGATAGGATTTTCTGAAGGGCTGGGTGATAGCGTGAAAGAAGCAGCCCCAAGTTTTTTCTCTGAGTAACAGGAAGACTAGAAATGTCGTTAACACAGGTGCAGAAGACTGTGGAAGAGCAAGAGTTTGATTTTGAACAGTTGCACTTGATCAGCCTGTTAGCCTTCCGGCTGAAGTTATCCAGTAGACTGTTGGTTATGTGAATTTGGAGTTCCGGAGAGAGGCCCACTCTGGAGATATAAACTTGGAATCAGTTAGTGTATAGTATTTCAAACATAAATTTCCCTTTATGTGTGATTGCTTACCTTTTTGCTTTTTTCATGGAAGCTTCAAATATTTATACAAGTCGAGAAAATTATGTAATGAATTCCCATGTACTTTATCAACCAACTTCAGCAATTCCCAACTAAAGGCCAATCTAATTTCACATATATTATCCCCCCTTGCACAGTGATTCTGAGGGAATTTAGTTTTTAAGTCCTTGGGACTAGATGAGATCACGTAGAGGGTGAGTGTAGATAAAGCAATTCAACATTTAAAGGTTGTGACAGATGGTAAGGAAGATCCCTAGCAAAGGAAATTGAGAAGCAGCAGCTCTTATCACTGATATTTTCATGTTTTTAAATTTGTTTACATATTTAGTGTCTCTCTTCTCTTACTAGAATATGAGCTTCAAAAGAGCAAGGGCGTTAACTGTTTCAATAAGACCTGCATCTGCAGCACACTTCTATGTGCCAGGCACATAACAGTCTCCACATAGAATAGTTAAGAATAGATCTACATTAAAGTGAGACCTGAAAAGGATTTAGAGTGAGGGGAGGTCATTTTGAGGTGGTGGGTAAGGTATGGGTGGAGACTGTGAGACAGGGGAGGGCATGGGTCATTTGTGGAACTAGGCGAAGTCCATTGTGGCCAGAGTAGGACACGTGAGGGAGAGTGTTTTTGAGATGAGCCTCGAGTGGTAGGGGAATTAAGGACTTGCCAGACACTTTACATATTCCTTTTCAATCTCATTTTAGAAATTAGGGAATTAGAACTCAGAGTTTAATATCTTGCCCAGCTCCACATATTTGCACTCGGCTACACCACAATCCAAAGCCAGTGCCTTTCTCCTTTCCCACCTTTCCCGATGTTTCATGTTCCCTCTTTCTGTTTCATGTTGCCTCTTTGTCACCTGCAATATTTGCTTTATAAAAGAAAGAATGCAGTATGTTGGTTGTATTGTGTCCATTTTGACCAGATTTGGCCACAGTAGCAATTTGTGTGTTTCTTCTGGCTCACTAAAATGGGGCTTTCTTGGTATTTATTTCTTCTAAGAAAGGGAATTTGCATTGCTCAAAAATTTAGGGGACAAAAAAGAACAAAGTGTTTATAACTAAAGTTACTAGTACACAGTGTGGTTGTACCCCGTGCTTTTTTGGTATCACTTAGCTTAAATGTTTGTGTGACTTGCCCTCTAATTCAGGTCTTAGCTCAAATGCTACTGCCTCAGACTTTACCTACCCTCTGTGTTTTAAAGGGCCCCCTCCATCACTCTGACTCCTTACTCTGTTTGTCTTCATAACCTCTTTTACCATCTGACTTAAAAAAAAATCAAATTATTTGCTTACCTTCTCTCTCCATTGGAATGTAAACTCTAAGAAAACGGAGCCTTTTTCTGTTTCATTCACTTTTCTATCCCCAATATCTAGAACAGTGTCTGCTAAATAAATACTATTTATTGAATGAATGAGTGAATGAATGGATAGCTTGGGCTACTGGGCCCATGCTCATTTGCATGATTGATTAGCTTCAAGTTTACTTCAAGTAGTAATCAAAGACGTGGACATTGTTGTTTCTCCCTTGTTGTTTCCTAGTTAACTAAAAGGAATCTGTCCCATTGCTGCAACCAAACCAAATGCCTTCTATTTCACCAGACCAAGGAGATGACCTGGAGGCCTGTGTTTTAGGATTTTCAGACTTGGATTTGAAAGACACAAGTCTTACCAATCCCAGTAGCAGCCTCAAAGCA
Organism: Miniopterus natalensis; assembly: GCF_054644295.1. Lineage (NCBI taxonomy): Eukaryota > Metazoa > Chordata > Mammalia > Chiroptera > Miniopteridae > Miniopterus > Miniopterus natalensis. Next base: position 49,876,875 of record NC_142092.1, on the reverse strand, counting down.
GAGCTAGATGTCAATACAAAGAAGAAATACTCATTTGCAAAGAAAAAGGTAAAATTGCTGTTGACGTTTCGGGATCATGTGTGTATAGTGTATAGTTAATGCAGGTAGATCCAGAAGTAGCTCATCAAGGTTGTCCTCCAGGGAGTGGAGAGATAGTGAGACAGTAGAGTGCTGCTGTGCTCAGGGTAAGGTCTAGTCAGGACCATTACCGTTTATCTTCACTCAGTGCCAGGCAAAGGAGAATCTTAGGCAAATTGTGGCGCTGAACATGTTTGATGGGGTACAGATCCCAGACAGGTGGGATGGATTCCTTTCCCCACCTAGGGTTATGGGAGGGATCCCAGGAACCCGGGAGACCTAGTCAGAGAGAATAGACAGGCAGTAGGGCAGCTGCTAGCTAAGGCACCTGAGCTGGTATAATGCTTACTAGTAAAGCTGTTATTCTCCTATGTTCTTGTACTGAAGAGTAGGACATAAAACTAGAAACCCTTGTGGAAAAATAATAGAAGGAATTTCACTGAGGCTCCCATTAGTCTTAAACCTAAGGCTATTTAACAGTGACAATTTGAAATATAATTGCAGGCATTTGCCCTTTTTGTCAAAACCAAAGAAGTTCCAGCACCTTCTTATAAATGTAAAGAACTATGGTGGAAATGCTGTCAGCAGCTGTTCACGGACCAGACCAGCATCCACAAACATGTGGCAACACAACATGCTGATGAGATTTGCCACCAGACTGCTTCTATTTTAAAGCAGCTGGCTGTGACATTGAGCACCTCAAAGAGTCTTAACTCTGCCGACAAAAGGAACTCCCTAAAAGAGTACCTTACTCCAAACCATGAAGTGTCTACATGGCTCCCTGATGTTAGTTGCTTTAGCCCTGATGAGCTGATAAGGTAAGAATTTCATTGTGTACTTTTGGTTTAATTTAAAAAATGTTTTTCCAGCCACAGTGAGATATCACTACCCATTCACTAAAATGTCAAGATCCTAAAGGCACAGAATTTCTCTGTGGGCCTAAGCTAGGCCGATAGCCCGTGTAATAGGAGATTATAGCCTATGCAGTAGCATAGACCCACACAGCTAGCAGTGTCGCCAGGTTTTTTGAAAGCCATACTGCACCTTTTCTTTAGGGAGAAGTAAAGAGTAGAAAATTGTATTATTTTCAAAGAGAAATTGGAAGGCCTAGAAATGTTAATGATTCCTTTACCCTGAAGAATGCCAGAGCTTCAAAAAGGTTTTTTGTTACCAAATGTGGTTTTCTGAGCTGAATAAAGGATGTTAACTTTTAGAACCGAGGCATAGGATTAGAGGTTTTGAGTCTGCCTTTGAAAAACTTAGCAAATCATACTACAGAATTCTAGAGCACAGATTTCTGATTTTAAGCAATACCTGAACTATTTGGTGAGTAGAAAATATCCAAATTTGATATACATTTATGACTAGTATTTAGTGCCAAATTCACATTGTTTATCAGAAAGAAAAGGAGGAAGAAAGAGAATTGAACTTGGAATCAGACTTGAGCTAGTCCCTAAAATTTGTTGTGCCTTCATTTCCTCACTTTTAAAATTGGAATAATAATGTCTGCCCAGCCTACCCGCACAGTATTGCTATATGAATTATATAAAATGATGGTAAAAGCACTTGTGAACTATAAAGTGCTATATAAATGTGGCCTTTTCATTTCTGTATGGTCCTCCACTTCAGGGAATTTGCATTCTAGTTAGAGAAACAGAGAAAAGGGCGTGAAACAATTAGCAGATGATCTGAGACAGGCTGTATAATTGTCAGTTAAATTGTATGGTTCAGATCATTTGTTACAGGAGTTTAGAGAAAGGGAAATAGGCTCTAAAATAGAGAAGAAGGCATGAATTGCTTCGTCTAGGCCTTCCCTCCAACACTGCCTGGGTATATACTTTATGAGTTGTGGCTTATGCTCTTTCCCTGTGGTTTTCTTTGACAGTGGCCAGGGCAGTGATGAAGGAGAGGTGCTACTTTATTACTGCTACCGTGACCTGGAGGATCCCCATTGGATCTGTGCCTGGCAGACAGCTCTGTGTCGGCACCTGCACCTCACAGGCAAGGTAACACCTCCCACACCCCATCCTTCACTGAGCTCCTCTGGCTTTCAACTTGGAGGCTGTGCTCATTACAGAAGGATTTACTGAGTTCTTAGAAATTAGTGAACTCCTACTAGACATTTAAGTAGAATACTGGATAGCTATTAACGTGTTTTATAAGAATATTAAAACTACTCAACCATGTCATTTTAACATGAAAACATCTGTAGACAATATATAAAAGGATGAGGTATGCATGTGTTCCAACAAAACTGTATACAAAAGCAGGCAATTTCCCCTGGCATAGGGAAATGTTCCTGATATAGTGACTGGAAAAACATTTTACAGAACTATACATATAGGTGCGATTCCAAGTTTCTTCTTAATTTTCCTAGAACATGTCAGGGCCTTCACCATTTTGTGGTACTGACATTTGCTGTTTTCTTTCCCTCTAGAATGCTTTTTCCCTAGATCTTCACATGGCTCATTCCTCACTTCAAATCTCTGCTCAGATGTTATCTCCTCAGAACTCTAATCTGAAGTGGTCCTTTTTGTAAGCCTCATCACTTTCTATCCGCTTCTGCTCATAGAATTTCAAAGAATTCACTACTATCTGAAAGTATAATCTTTGTTTAATTTATTATTTCTGACCCTTGTAGAATGTAAGCTTCATGAAGACAGTAACTTTGTCTTAATTGATGTATTGTTAGTGCTAGAACAGGGGTTAGCACACAGTAGACATAAATATTTAGAGAATGTTGAATAAAGGAATGAATGTGTGCTTGTAACAAAACCACAAGTGTGTTTGTATAAAGATAGAGGACAGTAGATATCAAAATGTTAATTATGACTTTCCTTAGGAGAGGATTATGGATGGTTTTTCTTTTTTTTTTTAAAAAAAATATCATTGATTACATAACTATACATATATGTGTAAATTAAACTCAAAAGTAAGTGAATTAGGTTCCCTCTGGAATCCCCTCTGTTTATGACACTGTACTATTTATGCCTGATCTTTCCCATACACGTCCCAGGTTTTAATTCCCTTTGGCAGTCATTTGATCAGTCAGTGACATTTTCCACATCCATGTTTCCTAACAGACAGTGATTGAAAGCATCATTTACCTCATTCATCACCCAGTCCTGCCATTTGTACCTCTAAAATGTCCCTCTGTCATCCACTTCCACACCTTAGACCAAGTCCGCACCCTTTCTTACCTAGTCCATTTCATTAGCTTCCAGACTACTCTCCATTTGTCTGTCCTTGCCCACCATTTAATCCATTCTGCACACAGCTGCCAGAATGATTGCCCAAAGTCAATAAAATCGTATTACTCCCTCCTCAAAATCTTTCAGCACCTATCTAGTGCATTTAGAATAAAACCCAAATCCTTAACATGCCCTTAGGTTCCTCCATGATTTGGCCCCTTACCTTTTCCACTTACCTGATACCATTCTTTACTTAGTTTCTTGGAGCCCATGAAGTCTTTTTATGTCTTTGGTCCCTTTTACAAGAAAAGCCTTCAAGAAACTCTCATACCCACTTGGTTTCTCCTGTCTAATTTTCCCTCAGTCTTCACTTCTCAGAGAGATCTTTCTTGACCTTCATCAGTTTCATTTTTCCAAATATACTCTCTTATAGCATCTTGTAGTTATTTTTATAGCATTTGTCAGTTTGTAACTTTTATCTTAATATCTGTGACCTTTAGTCTGTCTATAAGCTCTAAGAGGGCAAGAAATTATTTTTTTTCAACCACTGTATCCCTAATTCCTAGTACAGTTCCTGGTAAAAAAAACTTAGTAAACATTTGTGGAATTAATACATTTATCACCATCTCTACTTAGCGATCGTCTTAAAAGATGGATATTCTCACAGTAAACCTGAATGTACAAAATATGAAATCAATCCCTTTCGTTGGTTCAGGGGCAGATTTTTATTCTTGGCTCAACCTAAGGCGAGCTAGCAGTGAGGGTTCCTAACCACAAGGTGGCAGTACCTGCCGAGATCTTAGGTCTAAATTCTTAGGTTTCAATGAAACATGTCCAGTTGACTGAGAGTTTTCTGCTGGCAGGAAATTTTCAGAATATTGGCATTTAGGTAGGGAAAGAGGAGAACTTGAAAATTCTGGAAGCTTAAGGAAGAAAGCTTCTTGTTCCTATTGCTATACATTCATTATTCCCTGAAGATACTTAAGGGAATGCCTTGGAAGCTTTGGAAAGGAAAAATTACGAAATTTGGCCCTGGCCGGTTTGGCTGAGTGATTGAAGTGTCAGCCCTTGGACAGAAGGGTCGCAGGTTCAATTCCCAGTCAAGGGCATGTACCTCGGTTGCAGGCTCGAGGTTGGGGCGCATGTGGGAGGCAACCAATCGATGTGCCTCACATTGATGTTTCTGTCCTCTGCTCTCTAAAAAGTCAATGGAAAAAGTATCCCTGGGTGAGGATTAAAAAAAAAAATTACGAGATTTAGAGCCAATAAGATCTGGTTTCGAATCCCAGACCTTCACCTGCCAACTTGTGCCCTTTGTCAAGTTACTTGACTTCTCTGAGCTTCAGATTCCTTTTCTGTTGAATGGGAATTATGACAGCTACCTTTCAGGACTATAATATAAAGTTTCTGTGTTATAGTAGGTGCTCAGTAAGTGCTAACAACTGCTCTTCATCTCTGAGGTTTAAGGCTTTCCTCACCGAGGAGCTACTTTGAAGGTTTCTGTTGAAGAATCCCAGACATTGAAAATTTAGTGGATGAGTTTAGAAATTGCTCTGCCTCAACTCTATAGGGAGTGGATGTGCTTGTTTTATTTGGGTTCTGAGATTAAAATAACATAGGAAAGAGTCTACTGATCTACCCAAAAGACAGTTATGTAGAAGTATGTACCTCTTCATCATTTCTGTCACAGTCAAAGTTTTAGGGCAGAGTTCCTGACCCTTATACTGGTTCAGCTCTGTTTTTCCTTGTAATTCCTTAAAAATATGTAAGTTGAAACACCTAACCAAAAAATTCTTTCTGAACATGCTTTAGAGGGAAGTTTCAGGACTAGTGGGAGAGTAGATAGTTAATATTACTTATAGTAAAGATAAGCTTTAAACATTGACCCATCAATATTGTTAGACATACAGAGAAATGGACATTCATTTTTAATGATCTCTACCCTTTGCATAAGTTTATTAAAATAACAGGTAGCAAAAATGTATTATTTGTATTACTATTAGTAATACCTATAGTTATCTCAATTTTGAAATAAAGCCTAATTAATAAAGAACTTTGTTAAATTGGAAAAAATGTGTATATATCAGTTGGTAATAGATATTGTAGTCTGTACAGCAGAGATGACATATACTTCCAACTTTCTCCTTCCATGCCAAGAACAGGCTTCACTAGACTGCAGTGCTCTTTCTCAGGGAGTCTGGATGTGATCCAGAATGCTCAGCATGGAACTCTGCAGAGCCATTACCAGTGAGCTGGCATGGGCTTGTGAAATGAATCCCATTTATATCCATGCCCTAAAAGAATCAAGTGTGGCAGCCAATGAAGTATTTTCTCTGGGCTCTGAAAAAGGGGAGCCTTTAAATTTTTTCAAATTCTAATGTATTGGGAGGTGTCATTGTTACATAGATAGTAGTAACAATATAGGACTTTAAATCACCTCTCTTTCCAGAGAATATCATGACACAAGTGGTGCACTTTCTCTCTAGCACTTTCCTCTAGAGAGCTCAGCTCCCTTTAAAGATGATCCATCTTCAAACTCACCCAAGGATTTTGTAGCACCAAAACAACGAACTTTGCAGGGTCCCCGGAACATTGCCTCTTAGGGTAGGGGACTTAATCCAGTCTCTAATATTAGTCCCCTAACCAGTGAAGCATTTCAAAGAGAATACAGATTTGAGAAGCCACAGAGCCTCAGATGTGGATACACATTCATTTGTTCAACAGATACATAGTGAACACCTACTATGAGGCAGGTGCTGTTCTAGGCACTGCTTATGCAACAGTGAACAGAGCGGACACATACTCCTCCTGGAACTTTGTATTTTAGTGGGTGGGTCTGCAATGGTGGGCTTTCCCCAAACCGTTCCCAGCCCTCAGGTATGTTCTCTGTTTTAGGACTTGGGTAATGTCTCCCCAGCAACAGTTTTCTTTGTTGGTTCTCTTTTATCACTGTTTTATCAAGATGAAGAAATTAAGGTTCAAAGAAGTAAATTAATTTTCTGCGGGCACTTTGCAAGTAAGTGGCAAAGCTGAATTTTGATTCTAGATCTGTTGACCCGGATTAAACTCAAAATGTGGTTCTTTGGCCACTGGACAACTTGAGCTCCATAGCAAGTGGGGCTTTCCAATAGTTTCATTCCTCTCATGCTCTTTTTCAGCACAGTAGCTGAGTACCTCATTCCAACTGTGGGCAGTGCCACTTTAGAAAACGACAAGTATCTTTGTGTGGTAATACTTTGGTGTCCACAGCAGTGTCTCTGCATCTCCTGTTCAACTCATTGACACACCTGCACCTGTTCTACCCTGGGAAGATTTACACTGCATTCCCTTTCTCTCACCATCTCTCTCAGGTGCGCATTGCTACAGAAGGAATCAACGGGACAGTTGGTGGAAGCAAATTGGCCACCAGACTCTATGTGGAAGCCATGCTTTCCTGCCCGTTGTTTAAGGATTATCTGTGTAAGGATGATTTTAAGGTAAGAGAGATTGAAAAGAAAATGGCTCTAGAGCTATTTGCTTCTACCTTGGTGCCTCTTCCTGCTGTAGGTTATGAAGAGGAGGTCAATGTAGAGAAATAAGCAGTAACCCTTCCCCGTTACAAGGTTACAAAGCCATATGCTTGGTCCAGTTCTTCACTAAGTCGCCATGTGATCTTGGACAAGTTAGTGCCCTCTCTGGACCTCAGTCTCCCTTCTTAAAGAATGAGGTTGATACAACTTACACAATCTAAACTCTAAAACTTAGATGTGTTTGCTCACTTGGGAGAATGTCTGGCGCTTTCAGTAAACCTGGGAGGATCAGATCAGCATTTTACAGCACACTCCCAGGGAACAAGGTTGCTCTTACAGCGGAGCTGCTTTACCATAACAGGTGATAAAGGTGGTGGGAAATACCTTGCTAGTGTTAGTGCTGATGGTTTTCAGTAAACACAGGTTGCCCGGCCGGGCGTGGCTCAGCGGTTGAGCGTCGATCTGGGATCCAGGTGATTGGGGTTCGATTCCTGGTCAGGGCACATGCCTGGGTTGCGGGCTCAATCAATGACTCTCTCATCATTGATGTTTCTATCTCTCTCCTTCTCCTTTCCTCTCTCTGAAATCAATAAAGGTATATCTAAAAAAAAAAAAAAAAGTAAACATAGGTCACTGCCCCAGACAAAAGCTGGGATGTAGTCTTACATGTTGAAATCGCTCAGTTATTGCTATAGAAAAATGCCGTTTCAGTGTAACTTTCTGCACATGGTAGGCATGCAGTAAATAAGTACCAAATAAAAGAATTACACCTGTTTTTTAATAATATAATAGCTGAAGTATTAAAATGTCTCAAATTAGGAAACCTGTTTTAATGGGGAAAAGGGAATTGCAGCCTAGACTGTTCCAGATAATTCAGCATCATTAAATGTCTTACACCTGAAGATGGAGAGGAAGACTACTCTGCTCTGTTTTTCATTGGCTAGACCAGCAAAGGAGGAGCTTGCTGTTTTCCAGAATTGCGTGTTGGTGTATTTGAAGAAATTGTGCCTATGGGGATCAGTCCCAATAAGATCTCCTACAAGAAGCCTGGTATGTGTGCTTTTAGAAGGACAAAACAGTATCGAAACAATGTTGGAATTCATTCCTGAGCAGAATGAGGCTCCTGTGGTGCTACCAAGCTTTATCATGAGTGGTGGCTGTGGTGTGGTTACTCACTGCCAGAGTCACCAAAAGTCCCTCACAACCTACTGAGATGTCTGAACCCCGAAAGATACAGGAATATTCCTATCCTGGAGAGTCGAGAAGGCAAAGGGCCCCAACAGACAGGTTCTCTCTTTTTAGTTTCCGTGTCTTATTTCATCTCCTTTCTCCCCTCGCCCTCCATCTTGTATATCATTCCTGCTGTGGACCCCTTCCCCTGTCTCTTTTAATCATGCACACAAACTTAGATACATTCTTCCTACCCTTTTGTATTTAAAAAAAAACCATTATTTTAACATTTCCCCACAACTTTATGCTCTCACCTGCCTTGAACTTGGGCTTGACCTGGGCTAGAACAGTTTATAAAGAAAGCCTGTAGTCAAGCATATAAATGTCTAGGCTCCTCATGTGTAGTGACAATAGAAGACTGGCCATAAAATGGACCCGCAAACCCACAGGGCAGTTAGATCCCGACAGTCTGGTTTTTGTCATGGGGTTAGACCAAGTCTGAGGATGTAAACCTCTTTGACTAGTTATTTCTAAACTGCCAGGTCTCTATAGTGCTCATCTTAGGAGGAGGGAGAGTGAGGACACCTGAAATTACTAAATTATTTCATCATGATCACCAGATAGTGTTATTTGGAAACATAAACTGTAATTATAAAGAGAAAATGTTTGGGTAGAAAGAAACAAAGCAACATGCTAGTCCTTAGCCTGGGCCAGCTGTGACTGGGCTTTGTTTCTTTGTTCTTGCTTTGTTTTAACTAATTTTTGGTTTGGTTTTAGGAATCCACTTATCCCCAGATGAATTTCATAAAGAAGTAGAAAAGTTTTTGTCTCAGGGAAATCAAGAACAAAGTGATACTATCCTACTGGACTGCAGAAACTTCTATGAAAGCAAAATAGTAAGAACCAGAATTGAGTCCCCACAGTATGGCATGTTCCTAAAGGGGACACTGTGTGCCCACCTGTGGTCATGTCACCGCTAGCAGCTTCAGAGAAAACCCAAGCCTTTGAACTCAGGATCTGGTGAGAAAGTCTAAGAAAATAAGAATTTAAGACATCTTGGCATATAATGTGGGCTCTTGTCCCTGTGTGCCTACCCTACTCTCGTAAAGTTTGCTTTGGGCAGCCTCTCCAGTTCTCCTGGAGACTCTGGGAAGGTGACCTGCAGCCTACCATTCTTGCCTCTGAGTTCCAGATCTTGAAGTTGAAAGGTCAGAGTGTGGGATGAGAACAGCAGCTAGCTGGTGCTTCCTTGCTAAGGGAAGGTGGGGGGTGTTTGACACAGAGAAAAGCACACCAGGTAGACTTTTGGTTCATTTTCCTTCTGCTCCCACACTGTAGGGCCGCTTCCAGGGCTGCTTGGCCCCAGACATCAGGAAATTCAGTTACTTCCCTAGCTACGTGGACAAGAATCTAGAACTTTTCAGAGAGAAGAGGGTACTGATGTATTGCACTGGGGGCATCCGTTGTGAGCGGGGTTCAGCTTATCTCAAAGCCAAGGTGAGTCATCCTCCTCGGGCACCACAGGCCTGGTGGTGAAGAAGGCGCCACCCCAGCATGCGTTGCCCCCCCTTCATTCCCTCTCCCACCCCAGCCAGCCGGGGGGTTATTTTTCACCTTGTATGGTTTCAGCTTAGAGTTTTGTAAGTACAAAATCTGAAGTTCTTAAATCTTAAGATGTAAAAAACACTTAACAGTCTTAGAGGCTCATCAGGTACAAATGGGAAAGATTAGTTAACATCTCCCTTTGCGTAATACTTTTGCTTGATCCCGAGAAGAGCAAATTCAGTAACATTACATGTCCCAACAGGTGTCTTCCTATATTTAGGGGGCGGCAAAAATAGTTGAGCTTCTCAGGATCTAGAGAGTGAAGGCCCTGACTGCTTTCGTCACCCATCCCCCTCCCACCCCCCTATAGGCAAGATCTGGCCAGTTGGTTCCTTGAGCCCTTGGTCAGCAGTTTCTCAGTGTCCTGCAGTGGGAGCCAGGAGCCACACTTGGGCATTCCTCGCCCTGCGCCCCTCCTCCATGGAGCTTCTTCCTGGCCTCTGCTTATCTCCTCAGATCTGTTGTTTTTCCACACATAGGGAGTGTGCACGGAAGTGTTCCAGCTCAAGGGTGGCATCCACAAGTACCTGGAAGAGTTTCCTGACGGTTTTTACAAAGGGAAGTTGTTTGTTTTTGATGAGCGTTATGCCTTGTCCTACAACAGTGACATAGTGTCAGGTAGGTCAGCACAGGCCCAGAACCTAAACTCCATCAGGTACACTGTATGAACCATTCTGGAAGGCAAGCCGGCACTGATCCCCTGAAGAGTAAAATGGAGGAGTGCATAGCACCACCATTGCCCAGCAGTGGGAAATTCAGTGGTGCAGCAGAGTTAGGAGGCCTGTATTGGGATCCTGGCATCACCACTTACTCGCTAAGGAAGTCCTTAACATGGGGATAGTGTCCCTTGCTCTCTCTACCTGCTCGGTGTTGAACTAATAGGCTAAGTCAGGGGTCTTCACCTGGGGTTAATATGTAGAATTCAGGGATTCTGTGAATTTGGATGGGAAAATAATTATAATTTACCTTTATTTTCATAACCCTTCGCTAAATGTAACACTTCATCAATTGTGAATGTAAGCAACACATCAGTAGTATTAGATGTACCTGTAACCTTGTCAACAGAAATCACGATATTTTCAGATTACAAAATAGTATTTATGTTCATCATTGCTTCAAAATGGAAATAGCCCACCACTAAATCTTATTACTTAGTGTGCTAATACCTTACTGTATTCCAGATTTTAAAAAATATTTTAATATTTTGTATTTCTTTATAATTGGTTTCCTTTGTAATCCTACGTAGTTTATACATTTAAAAAATATTTTTCTAGGAGTTCATAGTTTTCATTAGACTGCTAAGTAAATCCATGGCACAAAATAAAAGAACCCTTAGTTTAAGTGGTCTGTGGGCACATGTAGTATGCACTTTTGAGTGGTGGGTGGGGCATTCCTAGGTGGGAGCTGAACCTAGGGCCAAGGCCAGAGGCAGGGGTGGCCACAGGAAGTGTGTGGTTTGACTGTAGTTCTGAGTCCACACTAACATGTACCAAATGAGGGCCGTCACTGAAGAAGGATGGAAATGATCCTTTAGAAAAAAGCTCTTTCCTGTGGATACCAGTCTTGAGTAGGAAAGGTCACGGGCCAACAACCCTAGTGGTTACTGCAGTTTTCTAGAATGGGGTCAGACTGAGATTGCATTACTACTCAGGTAATAAATAGGATGTGAGTTGGATTTTCCTCTCCCCTTCTTGATCTTTTAATTCGTTTGGATGGTCTTCTATGTCTTACTGAAAGCTATTTCACATCTGCTTTGGAGCTAGTTGGAGTATAATGGGGAGAAGGCCCAGAGGCAGCTTAGATAAGCTGGGTAAAGAGATTTGAAAAAGAATGTTACCAGTGGTAACAGAAGTCAGCAGGGAAAAACCCGCTAAGAAAGTAGGTAAATATGAGTTTTAGGAATAAAGTAGGTAAATATGAGTTTTAGGAATCCCGGTGGCAAGTGTTTGCTAGCAACAAACAGCAGGAGAACCTCAGGCCTGCCCGGGGGAGAGGGTTGTGGCTGCAGAAGTTGAATGTAGATGTGGGGTCATCTGCATTCAGGTGTGTTGTCTCCCAGTGAAAAGGGGGTGATCTAAAGGAAAAAGATCGCTGACCAAAGGGGTGTTTGGCTATCTTTGGAACAGAATGAAAGAGAAGCATTACTACTTGATTTCTAAGTGGGGAAAGAAAATATGGACCAGTGAATGCTGGAATTAGGGAGACAATTTCCAGGAGCAACCACTCCCTGCAAAAGGGGGGATGAGGAGCATTTTTTTGGTACTATTTACAAATCTTCCCCAGGCGCAACAGGATCTATTCGATTCTAATCAGCTGAGGGTTATATTTAGGAACTGGAGAAGTGCCTATCTCTCTCTCTCTCTCTCTCTCTCTCTCTCTCTGTGTGTGTGTGTTTATAACAAAGATTATTCTTGCTTCCCCAGAATGTTCATACTGTGGGGCCCCATGGGACCAGTATAAACTCTGCTCCACTCCCCAGTGCCGCCAGCTTGTCTTGGCCTGCCCCTCCTGCCAAGGACAGGGATTCACAGCCTGTTGTGTCACATGTCAAGACAAAGGGAGCAGGCCCGCTTCAAGCCCTACCCAGAACAGCTTTAAAGAAGAATGTGAGTGCACAGCCCGACGGCCACGCATACCCAGTGAACTTTCACAGCGGCAGCAGGCACAGCCCCTCGTGAGTCCAGAGCCAAGGCCCAATGTTGAGGACGGGCCCTGCTTGTGTGAGCAGCACCTTCAGCATTTCCTTAAGCCTTCACAAAGCTAGGTGAGGTGACCATGTATTGGAGAATATCAAGGCTGCAGCAACAGAGAAATGGGGAACTTCGTTGCTGGCCAGTTCCAGCGTGGCACACTGGTCGCCATATTGGCCACCTATACTTCATAAGAGGAGGGAAGAGGGAGTTGGTGCTGACCACTTACCTAAGACATTCTGACACAAGATGCTAGAGCACAGAAAAAGGTGAGCCGTGTGGGATCCCAAAGCAGCTAAGGGATAGAGCCTTGAGCTTGGGAACCAGGTCATGCCCTTTCTGTGCCATGCATCAGGGCTGGTAGTAGTCATTTTTCTTGTCACCTAACCTGTCTGTACCAGTGATAGACATGAAAGTTGTGGCCCTGGAAGTGGACTCCTTAGAACCAGTCCTCTTGGGCCACCTGCCACCCACCCATATTGTCACCTTGTCTCTGTTAGCCGGGGCACACTAGACCAGGATCTGAAGACTATGGCATTTGGCCCATTGCTTGCTTTTGTAAATAAAGTTTCATTGGAATAGCTACACCCACTCGTTTACGTATGATTTATGGCAGAATTAAGTATTTACAACAGAAGAATTATGGCCCATAAGACCTGTAATATTTACTATCTGGTCCTTTACAGAAAAAAATTGCTACCTCATGGTCTAAACCAGGGCCATTTGGATATTTATAACATCATTTGTGGCCATACAAAATTATCAACTTAAAAATTAGCTATGAAAAAAGCTCCTACATTTATTGAATTTTAAACCCTGTCTTTGGTTGCCTTGGCAGGGCCAGACCAAATGATTTCACCGTCCATGTATGGCCCACAGGTTAGACACTCCCCACCCCTGGTCTAGGCCAACAGCTCATCTGATGGAACAGATGGTCTTAAAATTGTGGCCCACCTTCATTTTTTATTGATTTGGTTTCTAACAGAGCTTTTCCCCTAATAGTCTCTGCTTTCCCCAGCACCCACCACACTTAGCTTTTAAGTATTTTGAGATTCAGGTCAGCTCAGTGACGCTGACATTTGGGCGGTTTTTACATGAGTGCCTTGTGACACAAGACACCTTCTGAGTGTGGTCATTTAGCATTGTTGTGGTTTCCGGGCCTTGTTGGGTGTGTGTCCCTGTCACACAGGTCCCAAGAAACACGCAGCCATTCATAGACCAACAGATTTAATGTTATATTGCAGTTTCCAGTGATGCAGAAAACAGCTGCAGTTGTGTTTCAAGGAGAAGCCGGTGGGGATGGCTGTCCCTGCAGTGTGGTGCCACTCCTGGGCCCATCTGCAGCCTCCGTAGACACTCTTCCACAGTGGTGAGGCCCTGGCTCCACCTCTGGTTACCCTGCACTGTCCACATCATTACAGTTCAGTGTGCAAGACTTTTCTTCTTTCATTGAAAGCCTTTCTGCTCAGTGCTCTGCAGCAGTCTGTGCTCGTCAGTTCTTTGGCCTGTCCTTTGTCATAAGATTTGTCCAATCACTCATAAAAGTAACTCCCCAAGCAACAGAAACACTAGCTTGACTGGCACTGTGGTACATTAAAAGGCACAAGGGCATGTGGCTTCACATTTTTGCTGGATTCCCAAGAGGTGCACATGATGTTAAAAAGGGATGCGGCAGAGGTACCAAAATTACTTTTTCAGAATAATCATCTTGTGATGGTTTAGCCAGGGTTTCCTAATTCTTTACTATCTAGGTCTTCACCATTTTTAATCTCTTAAAAGTTAAGAGATTAGCAGTGACTTGTCTAATAATAGTGCTGCCTCAGGTAGTTGAAGTCTGTCAGCATGGCCACAGTGGACTAGAAGTTTATCTCTCTAATGTTTGACCTCACATAAGCCATTAGCCCACTGTGCAATATAGAAAGGTGTTTTCAAGCATTTGGCCATAGGTTTTCACATCCATCATAAGGTTTGCATTGGAGAAGGAAAAAATTCTTTCTGACTCTGGTATTACATCGTAAATAAATCCCAGATGTCATAAAGAACACTCAAGGAGCTGTTTGTTGCCTGGGATTGGTAAGAAAAGGATGGTTTTTGAAACTTGGAATTTCCCCTTTGGCTTTTCTGTCATTTCCTTATATCCAGCAAAGGAAATCTTGTGCTCTTTGACGCCTGGCAGAGCTCTGTGACCTCAGTCTTTTTCTTTCTTGAGGGGAAAAATTGTGTTCTTGATCCGGTAATCAGTTTGGCAACTTTAATCTTGTGGTTCTTAAAATTTAAAGGAGGGTTAATAAAGAATCTGTTCTGCTTGCTAAATAGCTAAGATGAAATTTGTAATAAAGTATTGGATAATGCTTCTACACTGTGCGGAAGAGTATGCTTTTGTTCGTGCGTTACGCATCATAAATACACCTGAAACACCACATAGCAAGGCCACCAGAACTGGCTCTTGGGGTTAAGTTACTGCTGCTGTAACATCATCTTGAGGAACATCTGCCGGTTCAGAGGCTTCTTAGTTTTTAAATAATAACCAGACTGAACTTCTGTGACTAAAGAAAAACTTCACATTAATCATAATTTATAAAACTTCAGCTATAACCACTAGTCAACCTAAAACCTTAGTGCATAAAGAACTGAACCACGAAAGGGTTTTGTGCCGGCATCCTGCCCCCTGGTCTCCACTGCAGAGCACAGATCATCAGTAGCACATGTCCAGTTCAGAGGCGTGGCTGTCACCGCCTCGCGCTAGACTCCACTCCGGCACTTGGGAATGATGGGCCCAGTCAAGTCCGCGAGTCTCCTCTTCCTCACTGGAAAGGAATGGAGATGAGATGTGAGCCCCTCGTCCCTGTGCCCCAGGAGCCCCCTGTGGCTCAGAGCAAGCGCTGCAAAGCTGCTCACTAACGTGGGTCGGCAGAGTCTGAAGCCAGTTGTTTCTAAAGGACAGTTATGTGTGGGTTGTGTAACAGACCTCCAGTTGTCAGCGTTCACTGATGAGGGTCTGTAGGGTAGATTGATTCATAAATTACTTCTATATCACTGACCTCATAGCATAAAACCCCTGTATCCAGCTCCACTGTTTTTCCTTTGTGTACAGAGGCCCTGCAGCTAAAGATCCTCTCTCGGTTCAGATAAGAGTTAAGATCAATTGATCTTAATGAGACTAGGGTCTTACCCTGCTGGAAACTTCCTCAGCTTTCTCAGAGCTCCTGGCCTGCTCCTGCCTCTAAACAGTTTCTGCCCTGAGAATCCCCTGGATTGTCTGTCCCCTTATGGTTAACCCTGACATTTCCCAGGGACAAGACATTACAAGCTCAAACATCGATCACAGAACAGAGTAGTTAAATGCCAGGAAGAAGAAAGAAGAAAGCACTAGCCAGGAGCTTGCAGGCTGGAGGCATTAGCTTGCTTACAAGATGACGGGACAGGGAAGGGGGCTCCCTTTGTTGTAACAAGGGAATATTTTCAAAATGAATTAAGTGTCCGCAGATGAAGACCAAGCAGCAAGCTAGATCAGCCACAAGAGAAAGAAGCCTGTGGAGCTGGAAGGTGGCAGCCAGGGCTGCTGGTGTGGTAGAGACAGGAAGCAGAGGGGAAAAGTTTGTCTAGACTTAGACGTCTTCTAGTTCCCGAGCTGAGCCGAGTAGAACTGTGGCCACCAGATTGTTGCATACATGCTGCAACAAGAACCGAATCAGCTTGCGCAAACACTGAGTATATAAAGTAGAACCACCCAGGAAGGTGCAATACTCAGGTTGTGGCTGGGAGCTGGCAGGGAGGGGTGTGGGGCACACAGGGCACCCACTATCCGAGCCAGAGTTCAGCTGGTGCCTGAGCTCCTACGCAGCCCTTTACCCCCTTTAGAATAATAATAAATGCAAATCAGCGGGCAATCTCCTGGTGAGAAAACACTGTGGCCAGATTCCTGGAACTATCAGACTGTCCAACAGCTTGGGGGTACATGTGGAGAAACGAAACCCAAAGAGCAGAAGAGGTTCACCAAAGGTGAACCAGACCTTTAGGCATGTCCACGCTACCTGTACGAGCATGCCCAGCAGGGCGGCCCTCCTTACACCTTTTACACTCAACACCTCAGCGCAGCCCTCCAGCAATTCTGGAATGTCCATGCTGTTTCCATCCCCATGTTATGAATGGGGAAAGAAGGGCAGAGAGAGGGTACGCTTTTTGCTCAAAGCAATGCAGTTGGCACCAGAGAGAACCAAGGCTTGTGCCTCAGTGCAGCGCCTCCCTCAGTACAATTGGGGCCTGCTATGTGGGTTTTACATACCCACAGCTCATCTGGTTCTCAAGGAGGATTAGCTCCTTTCCCCTGGAGAAGAAAAGAGCCAGGTTCTTGGAGGCAGAGTCAGGACTGGAACCTGGGTCCCCAGCCTGAGTCTCAGGGTACAGAAAGGGATCCCATGTTTCTTTCCCCCCCTGCATGCCCTCACTGCGTACACTGGGCTGGATCTGTCCCAGTTTCCCTGCACTGATGTCACAGGGACTAGATGAGCAAAGGAGGAGGCAGCCATTTACTCAGGTATTCTTTCCTTCCATTTTTAAAAAGAAAACGGAGTTTTTAATATATTTTTATTGATTTCAGAGAAAGGAAGGGAAAGGGAGAGAGAGAGAAACATCAATGATCAGAGTCATTGATCAATGTCTCCTGCATGCCCCCTACTGGGGTTTGAGCCTGCAACCCCGGGCATGTGCCCTGAGGGGAATCGAACCATGATCTGGTTTGTGGGTCAATGCTCAACCACTGAGCCACGCCAGCTGGGCTTTTCCCCTGTTTTAATGATGGAGATTTTCCCTCCTCAAGAGAGGGAAATAACATGCCCCAAGTCACGGAGAATAAGTGACAACACTGAGAGTGGAAGCTGGGTCTTCCAATATCTCCCCTTCAATTCAATCTGCTTCTTCCATTAAAGCAAACTCCTCCATATTGCTTATCCTTGCAACAGCCAGGGACACATTTATTGTCAGAGCCCAAAGGAATCTTGAGTCATCCAGACCAACCTCCATGGTGGATTGAGCTCCCTCTACAGGCTGGACACCTCCTTCATGTCTTTGGGAAGCATTTTACTTTTATTTGTAGAAGCAACAGCATTTACTGATGCTATTACCAAGCACAAGAATCAGAACTAAATATATTGCTTAACTGGGGACCAAGATATACCAACAATAAGTTTCATAATATTACAGGTACCCTGGCAGGTCTCTATTAGGAATGAGGCATAATTTATGAAGTGGTCAGATCTTCTGAGGATGGGCAGGTAACATTCTGCTGAATCTTATAGGATGAAGGGGCAGATGGTGGGAAGGGAGCGGGAGCATTAGGAGTAATGGCCCTCTACAGGGATGCTTTTGCCTGGGTCACTCGAAGGCACTCTAGCTACCTGGACTGGTTGGTACTAATATGGCAAGAGGATGGCTCATTAGGGGTGTCCAGAGGTGAGTCTGGCAGCGCCTGACCCAGAGAGGAGGTGGAGAGCACAGGCTCGGGCTGCACAGCCAGTTAAAAGCCCACTTCTGCCCGCTGACTACAGGTAACCTCACCTAGGTCTCCAGGCCTCATTTCCTTAGCACAGAGTGGGGATACAAGAGCGCCTGCGAGGCTGGTTGCTGGCAGCCTGCAGGAGTGAGTAAGGTGGGAAGTGTTCACAGCAGTGCCTGGCATGCCGCGGGCATCATGAGTATCAGTTACGATTGTTAAGGGACTTGTGAGTCATGTCAAGGAGTTTAGCTGTGAGCACTGGGAGCCCAGAAGGGTTCTAAGCAGAACAACAGGACGAGCTTCGGGATGTTTGCTATGCCACGTGCCAGGCCTGGAGGAGCTGAGGGCTGGAGGAAGCTGCAGGAGGCCAGGTGAATGCAACCAGGGCTTGATATGAGCCAGCGCGAGGGGGTGGCGAGGGGGTGACGCCTCGCTGTGCAGAGAGGCCCAGGTTTCTGGTTGGAATGGCTGTGAGGAAAGTAATGCCCTTTCCCGAGATGGTTTCCGGGGGAGATGATGAAATTGATTTGGGGTGAGCTGTGCCTGGGGTGCCTGTTAGAAAGGTCTTCCCTGAGAACACAGAAAAAGAGTGACTTTCCCAGGAAGGGATGTTTTCTGCTTTTAAACATGTTAATCCCCCCCACACACACACTGTCCTTACTTGAAGGCTGCAATTCAGATTTCATTAAGTGGAGAGAACTTCAGCGGTAGATTTATAAGACCTGAGAGCCATGCTTAGCCTAGGTCTGAGCTATAAATAGTGTGGAGATAGGAGTCATCTGAGATCACCATGGGGAAATGTAGGTGGGGATCCAGGGCTCCTCCCAGCTACCACCATGCCCGGCCCCTGTCTCTCCCACAGAGCACTCTGGTAAAAGCTCAGTGCACAGGGCGGGAAGGATCAGGCACACCAGTCAGGATGGGTCCCAGGCAGGCCTTGGGGACTGAATGTCCTCCCAGGAGGAGCCCACCTGCCTCACACGCAGGCAAGGCCCAGGCACCACAGAGGCCCGGCCATGGGCCAGGAGCCAGCACAGAGGCAGGTCAGAGTGAGAAGGAAATGGGAGAGGCTCAGACACTGCTAACGACTAGGGTGGCTGGGCGGGCCCCGCAGGAGGATTTTAGGATAAAAATATTCAGCCGGAAAACACAGAAGCCTGTCTGCTTCGCTGGAGCATCAAGAGCGAGATAAGACAACTGTGTTGGAAAAAAGGGATTCTGTCTTACAGAGGGAAGCTGAGGCACTGTCAGAATCAGAAGCATTTCTTTTATAAAAATTAGCAGATGGCCACAAATTTGCTTTTACAGCTGGAAATCCCACATCACCAACTAGTGCTCTGCATGTAGTGTGTAATCAATGAGCCGATTCTGCTCTGAATTCTCCTGTGGGAAACCCCGAGGGGACAGCTGTTCACTCCTGCCCAGGAAACTGCCACAGTGCCACCTCCCACCTGCTTTCATCACCAGACTCCTCAGGTTGGTATTAAGGGCCTTTGGCTCACAGCCTCCCCACATCTACTGAGCCCCATTCCTTGCGAACACCTCGTATACCTGTGAATCATCCTGCCTTTGCCCACGCCGTCCCCTCTGCTTCAAATGCCCTTCCTCCCTCCTCTGTGAGTTCCTGTTTTTCGTTCTAGGTCTCACTCCCCATAATGGCTCCTCAGTCTGTTTAGATCTTTCTGTCTCTCCTGTCCTGTGCACCGGGTCCTACCACCTTGCCTTTGCCTGTGCTAGTACTCCCATCAAGAATGCCTCCTGACCTCCCCACAACCTCCCTCTTCCTTTCAAGGCTGGCTGAAGGCCCACCCCAACCAGGATGCTTTGTTTAACTGGCTTTATTTAGAAACAGTGTTCAGGCGTTCTTGAATTTTTAGGCGCACCTTTGAGTCTTTTCTCCCCTAAAAGGTATAAGGGTTCTTAAGTCAGGGAACTAGCCTTTCTGTTACCCCTTACATCACCGAGCATAACCCTGGGCACACAAAAGATGCTCCAAAAGGGTTTGCTGTCACTAACTATTGGTGTGACTTGACTGGGCCACTGCCTAGAAGGGCAGCCCATCCCAGGCTTCACTTTCTCCATAAGGGAAATGGAGGGATGGGCCTGAAGTCCTTCCAGCCCTGGCACTCTCGGGTCCTGCCATAACCCCAGGAAGATCCCTGGTGATAGGAGTCGGGCCTGGATTTTGGAATCACAGACTCTCAGGACTGGGAGAGTCCTCCAGGGCATTTTCTTAAACCTCCAGCTGATTTTGGTGTCTCCTCCCCCTCCCCCACAGCACCCTCCATCTCTAGTCATCTGGAACCTTCTTCTGTCCACGGAAAAAAGACCTCGCCTCAGGTTCATCACCATGTGCTCTAGCATTAGGTGCTTTGCATTTTACTGAGTGTTAGAAACAAAGCAAACAACAAAAGCCACGTGTAAAGCAGGCTTGAATTTGATCAAAAGCTCACTGAAGACATTGTCCTTTTGAAAACATAATTCAATCCCAGAAAGCAGCTTTCTTTATTTCTTTTTAAAGCTCATTATGCTTCCTTCTCATCTATAATAAGAATGCGTGACTTAGTGTGTCTTCCTCCTGCCTTGGCTCTAGCGAACTCGTGGCTGAACACAGTGATCAATTACGGTAACGCGTCAGACCTACTGATCTTCTTCCCCTTCTCTAATTTTCCTACAGCCTTCTCAGACACGCTCCTTTTTGGAGACTCTATCGAGTCCTTTCAGCAGCCGGCAGGAGCACACATGGTAAATAACTACACATAGAGCTTGAGAACGACTGACATCTGGAAAAGCTGATGATTGATCTCACTTTTCACTCAACCGATTTACTGGGTGTGTGCTCACAAGGAAGACTGTGTCACTTTCTTTTTTCATTTTCTCTTTAGAAAAGACAAACTATGCCTTTAACTGAGATTCAATTACTGTAACCTGTTCACTATGAAGTCAACATTTTCAACTTTTATCTTAAAAGCGAAGAGAAGTCTCCTAGGTTTGGGGCTTGGGTATTAGAGCTGGTTGGGGGCTTTGGGATCCGGGGCCAGAGCCAGACTGTGACCTGGACAGAATTCTTGAGTTCAGAGAAGGGTGTTGGGGAGAGGAGGGTGTTGGGGGGAGGAGGGTGCTGGGGGGAGGAGGGTGTTGGGGAGAGGAGGGTGTTGGGGAGAGGAGGGTGTTGGGGAGAGGAGACTCGCAGTGAGCCTGTGTTCTTCCACATGTCATTTCACTCAGCTAGTGAGCTGAGGGTGCCCTCTGGGCCCAGCCCTGGGCTGAGCTGAGCTGAGCTTTGCTGCTGGGAGGAGAGGGCCCGGCCTGGCTCCCTGAAACAGACTGCTCACAGCCGAGGGAGGAGACAAGGCACAAACACAGAAAACAAATGCAACCAACGTGAAAGTTGGGAGTCAGGCTCACCAAGAGGACTCCAAGAAGGCATCAGTGAAAATGTCCCTGCCATTCCCCCCAGGACAGGTGGAAAGACGACAGGTGGGTGGGTGGGGGCACATTTCCACTCACCCAGGTCGTTGTTGCTCATCATGGCGTTGGACGCCCGCAGCCGGGGCCCCTGCTGGGTGAAGTGGTAGCCGAATTTCAGAAGCGTTGTGTTTTTTTCCAACATGCTCACGATCTCCATCTCCACCTTGTTGCCCAGGGGCTGGCTCTTTGGTCAGGAAAGAACAATAGTCACCACTCATTCCATTTGCCTAGGGCCTAACCCTTCTGTACCCGGCAGAAACCCTGAGTGGCGGGGAAACGGAAGCCTGGAGGCGGTGAAAGGCCACACGACCAAGAGGAAATGAGCTGGGATTCGAACCCACAGCTGCTGGACACCAAGGACAGATCCTTCCACTGGCCCACAGCAGCCACCCAGAAGGTCTGAGCAGGAAGGACCTTGTAGTCATCTAGTCCAAGGAAATTTTAAAATCCTGCTGCCCAGCTATTCCCCATCCTAATTAATTCAGAATTACTGGGAGTGAGGCTCAGGTGTCTGGTTTTTCAAACTCCCGGGTGATTCCAATGTACAGCCAGGTTTCATAATCAGTCATTTACACTCATCTTCAATTTAAAAATGAAGAAACTGAGGCCGAGAGAGGAAAAAGGACTTGCCCCAAGTCACACAGGGAGCAGGAATGCTAAAGTCAGCTTCCTACGCCTGTTACGCCCCTACCCCCAAACCCATAGTGATCATCTGGCAAAGACGAAAAGGGAAAGCCTTTTAAGATTTACTCTTAGAAAATGTTGAATATGCAATATAGTGTTATTACCTATAATAATATAGCCATGCTGTACATTACATTCCCTACAATTTATTTATTTTATAGCTAGAAGTTTTCACTTTTTGATCCCCTTCGCCCATTTCACTCATCCCAACCCCACCCCTGGCAACTACCAATCTGTCCTCTGGGTCTATGAGCTTGGATGTTTTTGTTTGTTTATTTGTCTGTTTTGTTTTTAGATTCCGCATATAAGTGAGATCATGTGGTATTTTTTTCTGACTTCTTTCACTGAGCATAAGGCTCTCAAGGTCCACCCATGTTGTTGCAAATGGCAAGATTTCCTTCTTTTTTATAGTTGAATAATATTCCATTGTGTATATATAGACATAAATACACTCATCTTTTTTTACCCATCCGTCCACTGATGGATACTTAGGTTGCTTCCATGTGTTGGTATTGTTGATAATGCTGCAGTGAACACGAGAGTGCACACTACATTTTTTCGAAGCAGTGTTTTTGTTTTCTCAGAAGTGGGGTTACTGGGTCGTATGCTAGTTTTATATTTTTTCGAGGAAGCTGCATACTGTTTTCCATAGTGGCTGCATCAACTTACATTCATACCAACAGTACACAAGGATTCCATGTTCTCCGCATCCTCGCCAAAGCATGTTATTTCTTATCTTTTTTATAGTAGACACTCTACCAGGTGTGAGGTGATATCTCTCTGTGGCCTTGATTTGTATTTCCCAGATGATTGGTAATTTTGAGCATCTTTTCATGTACCTGTTAGCCATCTGTATGTCTCTTCTGGAAAAATGTCTATTCAGATATTCTGCCCATTTTTTTAACTAGGTTATTTTTTTAAACTTTAAATTTAAATAATTAAAATTAAATAACATTTAAAATTCAGTTCCTCATTTGCACGAGCCACATATCAAATATGCAACAGCCACTGGCTACCATGTTGGCTGGTGCAGATACAGAACATTTCCATCATCACAGAAGGTTCTTGTGGACGTGCTACCCTAGACTGTGAGCCCTTGGATAGCACATTGTACCCAGTATCTCTAGGTCAAAGTCAAGGAATTGGATGGAGGACAAAGGAACAGGGTTGGTGCACAGGAGGGTTGATTGAGAAGATACATCAGCCCAGCGTCCAAAGAGACAAGCATGGAACTGCAGTTGAAATCTTGATGGAGAACTCCTCCCAGGTTATTCTGAGTTCACCAGAGCTCACCTGGATTCAGATGGGGCTGAGGACACTGACTAGAGCAGGCAGAGGGACATTGGTGAAATTCCACCAGCCTCTGGCAAGGCTCCTGAAAGTGCTGAGAACTCCAGCCTGAACTCGGAGGACTCAGACCAGCCTTGCATTCTGGGTGGCTTGGCCTGGTAGACGAAACAGAGACCATCTGAGGTCCCAAGAAGGAACTGGCAGGTCCCCCACCCACCCTACGTAGCGGTAAGCTTGGCCTCTCCTTGAGAGCGCTGTGAGAACTCAGGATGGGAGTCTGAGAAGGCACAGGTCCTTCCTGAGTGGAGGGGCGGCCAGGGCCGCTTCTGCAAAGCTGATACGTCCTGTCGCTCAGTCCAGAGGACAGAGCACCCCAGTGCAAACTGCCCCCATCCGGCCTCCCTACATCCCAAGGAGATGGGCTGGGCGGCCAGGAACTAGCACCTCCGGCTTAGAGACGAGTAAACTGAGCCCACGTATAGATGGAAGCTGGACTGGGCTCCTTTTGCTTAATGACAGAGCCAAGACTAGACCTTGGCCTGGGGCTGGAAGGGCTTTGGAGGACCCCGCAGGCCCGCCTTCTCGAACCAGCACTATCCCTGAGGCACACGCAGATGTCTCTCTTAGGTGTGTGTGAGAGGATCCAGGAGTCCTTTAGATAGTTGTGGCCAGTCTTCCTGGTGTGTTAATCTCGGACCAGAACCACTATTTTAACACGAAGGAGTAAAATAGGAAATGCCGAGCATCTTAACAAGCTTCGTACTTGCTTCATTCCCAGACCCTCCCTTTTCTCCGGGGACTCTGAGACCAGAAGGCCGTGTGGACGAGATTAGGACAAAAAAGCTGGCCTCTTAATTACTTTTCAAATACTTATTATTTAGGGATTACTGTATGCCAGACAATGTCATAAGCACCTTACACATGTTAACTCATTTGCTCCTCACTACGTCCTATTGTACCTTTCACCTTCTAGGTGAGGGACATGAAGAACAGAGGTATAAGGAATTTCCCCTGAGTCACGGACCTAGGCAGGTTCAGGCCAGATTTGAACCAGGAGAAGTTTGCTCCGGAGTCTGTGCTAGTTCTCGCCTCACTGGGGCCTCTAAAAGCTCAGAAAGCAGAAGTAGGGCTGGAGAAAGGAGGCAGATGGAGTTTGGCTATGTGCGCAGGATTGTGATCTAGCATCAGCAGTGCCTCCACTTTCTTTAGCCTTTTATCAAAATATTAAGCACATCCTCACTGTCAGACATTGGAATGAAATGTGGTAAATCCAGCCAATACCCCCAGACCTTGCACATGTCTTCACTGGGGGAGGGGGTCATGTTTTCAGGCTTCGTCTGTTCAGAGGGGCAGGGAGAGTGCCCTGGGCCCTGAGGGTCCTGGGGAAGGGCCTGCTGGAGGGAGCTCTGCTGGGAGTGAGGAGGGTGAACTAGAGGCCCAGAGACCCGCCACTGGGAATGATCTGCTTGGGATGGATGGGGCCTGCAGAAACCCCATCTGCAGGGTGTGTGCCCTGGGGCTGAGCGGGCCTCCCCCGTCCATCCATACACGCGGCCTATCTGAAAGGCAGGACATCTCAGCTCCAACCCAGCTCTGACTCTTACTTGATCCATGACTTCAGGCAAGTCTCATCCCTTCTCTGATCCTCAGTTTCCCCACCTGTAAAAGGAGGGTGGGACTAGCCATTTTCTCAGTGCCCTCAGCTCCAGGTCAGCGCCCCTCTGCCCCCTCCCATCCTCACTGCCGTCTCTGGGCAACTTCAGGCAGTGACAGAGCAGTGTTTGGAGATAAAGAAAGACGTGCTGAGTAAACGAAGAGCCTCAGAGTCCTGACTCCCAAATTTGTGTCCTGAGCCAGCCTGGGAGGCTCCGTGTCACCGGGTAGAATGCCCCAAGTCCCTTTCCTTGGCCATATAAGGAGAAAGGAGAGCAGAGACTCACTGGCACAGGTTACAGGCACAAGCTGAGGAGAAGGCTGCAGCCTCTGAAGACCTCGGGGACTAACCAAGAATGAGAGATAAATGAAATGCCACTCACCACCTCCTTTCGGTCACACTCCCCAGAAGCCTAGGGGCTGGGGCACCTGGTGAGAGGCAGTCGCCATGCCCAGACCTCCTAGGACGCACTGTGAGAGGCACGGATGGCCTTCCCCAGAGCCTGGGTGGCACAGCCCCCTCCCCAAGACCGGCCTCCTCCCCTCCCGCCTCCTCTCCTGCCAGACCCCATTCAGTCTGTAGACTGCAGGCATTTGGGAGCACTTCCCCACAGGTCCCCTCATCTAGGAGATCATAATACCCCTCTGGTCTCCCAGGCCCCGATGCCCTCTCCCTGCTCCCATCCAGCAGGAAACCATGTTCCCAGAGCACAACTTTAGTGTACAGGGCAGTCCTCAACCCACCTTCCCTCAACCCCGGTTCAGAGCCCCTTGGACTCCCAACTCCCTTTCTGGCCTTCCTCTGGGGGTACCATTAGTCATGCTTGGATGGGCTTCTTGGCTTTCCCTTCTCCTTCTCTTTGTTTGTGTGGTTCCCTGCACCTGAGATGCCATGACCTCCACTTCACCTTCTGAGATACTGTCCACCCTACAGGTTTATCTCAGACTCCACCTCCTCCAAGAAGCCCTCCCTGATGCCTGTTCCTCACCGAGACTGCTCACTCCAATGGACCATAGGGCCCACTGCCTGTGGCTTGCTGGAGCACCTCATCTGATGGTTATTTCTGCACTTGGGTGTCTTCCTATGCAGTGAAGAATCCCTGGAGGGCAGAGCAGAGCCTCATTCACACATAGTGCGCAGCACTCCTCTGAGGTGCAGCTGGCACTCACCAAGCGCTGAGATGAACCATAAAGGGGGCTTCCAGGATGCGGGAGTAGATGGTGATAATGCTTTGGCCTCGCACCAAAGGAAAAGGACAGCTGAGAAAAGCCAAGCGAGGTCCACATGAAACTACAGTAGGGTTCAAGAGCCCAGACAGGCACAACTCACGGACTTTGGAGTCACACAAATCTGGGTTCGAATCTTGCTTCTGCCACTTACTTACTGTATGACCTTGGGCAGGTCACATAGCCTGCATGGGCCTCAGTTTCCTCATCTACAATACCAGGATGGGTGTAATACCCACTCCCAGTCTGTGTGAGCACTAAATGATATAACAGATTCATGGTACCTCTCAGGAAATTAACTCAGAATAATGTGTGAACTCCCTAGATCACCTCTGGAGTAATTGCAGAAGTTAACGACCACATAGTTCAATCTATCATCTCAGAAGTGGGAATTCTTTTAGCCCCAGTTACAAGTGAGGTGCTGAGGCTCAGGGAAGTGATCATTGCACCAGGTGGTCAGCCAGGGTGAGGGTGAAGGTCAGCACTGGCTCCAAGTCTGAGCTCTTGGGCTTTAGCAGTGAGAAGGAAGGTGGGCAGCTCATTCCCTGACAGCTGCCACCAGTGACCTGAGGCAAGCATTCTGCCCCAGTGTCAGGTTTCAGCTGGCCCTGGGTAGACCCTGACTCCCTGCAAGGCCAGGCTTGAAGTCACATGACCAGCTGATCCCAGGGCCTAGCCCAGGGCTGCTGCCAAGCCTGCCCTATGCCTTTGTTCCATCTGCTGTGCCCCTCCTGCCTCCAATAATGCAGGGTCAGCAATGCCAAAGGAGGGCCATAAAAGGTGGGGGTGAGGGTGAGGAGGAGCTGGGAATGGGCGATGCAGCAACAAGACCACTGGCATTTGAGAGATGCAAGAAGCCCAATGCAGCAAATTCACGTGGCAGGGCCGCTGCAGGCTCATGTAGCCTTTTCAGATGAATTAGAAAAAAGTACCCTCTCAGGGGAACAAAGCCCCACACCAATTGTTGGAGAGTGGAACGTGGGTTGGACTTCAACACCTGCCACCTCGTGTGCAGTGAACAACATACACAACCACCCAGGGCAGCCCTGTCTACCAATCTCCACTGTGGGGCCAAGTTCTGAGCTCGGCTCTGAGATATGGAGATGACTCAGACGCAGCATCAGCTTCTCAGAATCTCACAGGGAAGCCAGGGTCCTAGGAGAACACAGGGAAAAACCACCTAACTTGCTCTGGGAGGCCAATTTCCATAGTGTAAATATTCCCACTAGGGGCAATTTCAAGGTTCCAACGTGCCATCACTGAAGGGGAGACAGGAAGAGATGTGCAGTCAGCTCCTACAAGCTGGTTCCAGCTGGCTCCTAGAACAGCACTGGGAGAGGGAGAGGCCTCAGCTGAATCCAGAGGAAGAGAAGGAGTTCTCCAGGCAGAGAAGTGGTAGGGGGAGGGGAGGACATTCCAGCAGGAGAGAAAACCAAGAGCAAAGACAGAAAGGTATGAAAGTAAGTAGGGAGCAAACTGTGAAGAGCTTTGAAGGGGTTCTGATTGACAAGGGACCACAGAAGTCTTCTGGAAGCTGGTGATGTTTTAGTTCTTGACCTAGACAGGGGTTTCAAGCCCAGTATTATTTGTTAAACTGTACATTTAAGTTAAACTGTACATTTTATGCACTTTTCTGTATGTTTATAATATTTTACAATAAAGATAAATATCTCATTCAGGAATAACCTCTAGTTATAATTGTTATATTTCTTTCCCATCTTTTTCCTTTGCATACATTTATATGACCATTCAGCAAAAATTTTCATGTAGGAAAAACGTTCCCTATCCATACACCATTAAGAAGAAAGCATTTTAACATTGAAAATAATGTGGTGTAATGGAAGGATGTGGGTTTTGGGGTTAGAGAGTCCTGGATTCAAATCCTGCCACCTAAAGTGCGAACTTGGTGGCCCTGAGAAAGTTGCTTGTCTTAGCCTCTCTGAGCAGTTTTCTCTTCCGCAAAGTGGGAGAGATAATACCCACATCCTGCAGAGAGGTTGGGAAAATCAGAGTTGGTGTGTCAGGTGCATGGCACAGAGCCTAGCCCACAATGGACCCTCAATACATGTAACATACAAGATACCTTATATGCAAGGTATGGTTATTAGCATAGTTTTAAAAGGTCAGAACTGAAAGAATTGCCCTGAAAATAAATGACTGAATCACAGAAGTCATAGAGAAACAATAGCCCCATAAGGATAAAGACAAATTAGGATTTTCCCAGAGAATAACCTAGATGGTAAGGAGACTCAAGCATCCATTGTGTGTGTATGTGGTGGTGGTGATTGAAGAAAATGGAACATTTAGCCTGGTGAGGAAGATTCCAATGGTTTATAAGATCTGTATAACAGATGTGCCCTGCATGTAGAACAGAGCAGAATTAAGCCCAACAAACAGGACTTAAAGAGCTAATTTCTAATGGATATCGGAAAGGATAGCCTCACTAATAATAGAAGGGTAAGCAGTGAGCTCCCCATCACTAGGGGTACACAAGCAAAAGCTGCAAGAACACTTGGTGGGAATGAAAAAGGAAGGTGAGCATGGTCCCTTGAGGCTGGGCTCTGGAGCTTTTCCAATCAGCAGCATCTACTTCATCCAGCAGCATGCAGGAAAGTGCAGAACAGTGAGTGTCCTATGGCAAAGGACACGAGGAGACCCTTGCTCGTCTTACCTGGTTATCAATTTTCAGTTCCACCAGCGAAGTGTTGTATGGAAGAGCTTCCACCAGGCGCAGGATCCCAGCTCCGGAAATGAAGTTGGATTCCACATTCAGTGTCTTCAGCGCTGTGTTCTCCTTAAGCATCTCAGCAAGGGCCTTGAGCCACAGGAGGAAAGCAAGTGTCCTCATGAGTCACCCTGAGTGGAGCCTCTCTTGGGTAGAACCTAATCCACTGAGGGAACCTTGCTGGGAGCAAGAGTCCCTTGTTCACTTATGCTATTCGAGCTAGGGACCAGGCAAGATGATCTGCACACTTCCTTCACCAAGCACAGCTCTATATCTCTCCTCCTCTCCAACCTGCCATGCCTCTGGACTATTCCCCCAAAGCCTCTGCTGGATGCAGGTCCCACTCTCTTCTTCAGCCTCAACTCTCGCTGCTCCCTGATGGTGGGGCTACTCTCAGTTCCCCATGCACGCCCAGTGCTCTCCCAGTGCTTAGCCTCTGCTTATTCCTGCCACCTGGAATGTCCTTTCCTTTCTGCTTCACTCATCCAAACCCTGTCCTTCCTTCAAGGCCATTCTCAGTGCCCCTTTCTCTGAGCGCCTTTGCTGACACCCCCAGCTAGCTTGGCCTGTCTTCTTGAACCTCATAGAATTTATCCATGACCTCCTTCACGGAACTTGTATTCCCTGGTTTAGGTTGGTTTTATATTGATGGGGTCTCTGCCATTAGCCTGTCTCCCCTGGGTGGGCTGAAAGCCACCTTATCATCCCATGGACCCTGCAGTGCTCAGCACATTAGTAGGTCCTCAGTCACTGTCCACTGAGTGACTGGTAGGGTCCCAACCTCCCCAAATATTCTCACTTGTCTCTTCTATTTCCCTGTTGGGATTCCATGAAGTCATTGTTCTCTTGGTCTGAGCAGAACTGAGCAGAGAGGGAAGCCTGGGAAGCCACCCCACTGGGCAAGTGACCAGGACAAATGGGAGGAGAGGAGCTCAGGTGGCCCCCAGCACGTTTGGGAGGAATACGGCCAGGGGTGTAGATGACAATCAGAGCCTCTGGAGGAAATGAAGTAATTAGCAGTTGGTGGAAACCGTGTGTCATGGAGGAAAGGAGACTCCAGCAGCTGATAGGCCAGGACGTACAATCTGTGGGCCCGGCTGTGTGAAATGCTGATCGGAGCCAGGAAGACCCTTTCCACCATCCCCTGCTTGTTGAAACCCCACACAAGGCTCACCTCCCAGGGAGCCTTCCTTACTGAAATCATCATTCCCTCCTCGGCTCGCCCTGCTCTATACCCCCAGGAAGACATGTCAGCTTTCTCTGTGACCCCGAGTAGGCTGGACCCTCCTAAGGGGAGGGACCCAGTCTATATTCTCTGCACAGCATCCCTTTTGTTCCCCAGGAAAGGCCTGCCTGGGCCTGATAATCAAGATATTTAACAACCACTAGGCAAGTCCAGCAGGCTGATCCAAGCGGACATGCTGGTGGCTGAGCAGGTCCCAGAGGCACTGTCATGCCAGGAGTCAACTCTGTTTGCTGCACCAGAGTGAAGGAATTGGGGGTAGAGGGTGCGCAGCAGCAGAGCTGGGGCAGGCAGTGGGGCACATACAGAGCTCTGCCAGTCTGATTTACTGGCCGGCCCAGAGCACCTCAGTATGCGGCAGTGGGTATGCTGGTGTGGACGGGCTGACATCAGCGGCTGGCCTGGCACAGAGTTGATGTGCCATCAACATTTGTGTGGAATGTTTAAAAAGAAAAAAGAATGGATGGCTACTTTATGATAAGTTCAACTTAATTTGAACAGCAATATTTTTAAGACATGAATGAAAAACAGCTAAACTTGGTCATCAGGACCTGCTGATAAAGATGATGATTTTAGAGATGGAGAAACCGAGGCCCAGTATGGGGCTGGCCCTTGTCACACCTCACATGCTGAATGCAGAGAGACCCAGCTGTAGGGTCCACGTGACTTGCATTTAAATCTCAGCTCTACCTCCTACTCACTCTGCAACTTTGGACAAAGCAGGTTTCCTGAGCTCCCTGCTAAGTGGTGAGACCTGCACTTCTGGGATCAGGGGGAGTTGTGGAGATTAATTAGGATACTGTACAGGTGGTGCCTGGGTAACAACCATTCTGCCCACACCCTCTCTTGGCTCTAGCCCAGTGCCTCTCACCACACCACCCAAGGTTCTTCATCAGTGGGATATGGCCAGTCCTCAGGCCATAAGCATCAACCCTTCTATTTATGTGCCACCCACCCTCCATGCAGCAGAACAGAAAGGTACATACGTATGCCACGGGGTCATTGCTCCGTGTCCCCACGATGCTGAACTTCTTCACATACGAGTTGCCTTTCAGGGCCTCTGCATACGCCTTGAGGGTAGGTACGGGGATATTCTGCAGAGAGAAAGGCGGGCAGTGACCAATAGCCCCTGCCAGGAGCAGGTTGGGCAGACTGATGGGGGGTAACTCTCTCACACATGCAGCCTGATTTGTGGCAAGTCTCTGACCAAAAACCTAAAGGGGCAAAGGATTCTAGCTCTGCTCCAAATGGCTGGGATTTGGAGAGAACTTTCTGGTAAACAGATTGAGAAAATCCTCCCTGAAAAGTTCAGATAGGACTCACCACTCCCTCTGTGTGCAAACAGAGGCCAGAGGAGAAGGGAATCAAGGCGATGGATGCAGAAGAGTGTTAGGCCAAGAACTCGGGCCCGGGCTGTGGGGGTGGGTGGGGGCTTGACCTCTGCCCCAGCAACGGGCAATGTTTCTGATTTGCTCTGGGACTCTGGGGAGGTCTCTCCCCGTCTCTGGGCCTGATTCTGGAAGACAGAGGTGTGCATGTGGGGGAGCGGGGGTTGCCCTAGATGCTCTTTAAGAGACATCTGTCCCAGACGGTCTCAACCTTGCTGCACATCAGAAGTTCCTGGAGAACTCTTACAAAATGCTGATGCTCAGGCCTGCTCCAGAGCAATAAAATCAGAATCTCAGGAGAAGGTAGGTCTGGGCATTGGCATTATAGTTTTTAATTTCCTCTAGTGAAAAACACTGATCTAGCCCAACTGCCTAATGTGCAGAGGGGAGACTGAGTCCCGGAGAGGGTGAGCCCTGGCTGAGACCCACGATGCAGGCACAGAGCCGGGTCCCGCACCCCTATGCCCTCCAAGCTGGCATTCACTGCCAGGCTGTGCAGTTCTGAACTGTGCCAGTGTCTACCTCTAGGCACATGGTAGGCAATGGAGGCCCCAGAGAGAGGCCCCGGGCTGTGTTTTAATGGATCTCTCATTTCAGAGTGTCACTTTAGCTCCCCGTGGGAACAGAGCCTGGGAGGCCAGGTGGAGAAGGACACTTCAGACGCAGGTTTCCCATCTGATTGTGCCGTGGGGCTGGCAGTCACTTAAAAGAAAGTGGAGAAGAAAGGAAAGAGGAGCCGGGGATTGAGGGGCCTGCTTCTTGCCTTACTGCCACCCCCTCCCGGCACTAATCCCATTGGCCTCCGGGCTGAGCAGGTGGGCAGGCAGCTGGCTGCTTCTGAACTCCTCCCGCAGCCTGCTCGGCGTAGGACGGCCTGTCCGTCTGTCCCTCCCGTGCCCGTGGTGGTCACACGGGAAACGTCCGGAGAGAGATGGCCGGCAGCTTGGAATAGGCCTTCGGTACCTGGGCCGACAGCCCCGTCCCAGCTGCGGGACGAGGCTGAGCATGTGCGTGACGCGGAGGCTCGGGTGGCGGCTCCCAGGGCCGCGCCACCCCTCGAGCCTGGGCGCCGGGCTTTCCCAGCCTCAGGTCCCGCGCAGCCAGGTGTGCGTGTCTCACGCTTTGATCTCAGAGAAGCTCTGGGGTTTGAACGACACGGCGCGCTCCCCAAGTTGAAGCCGGGTTGGCCCCAGATGACCATCTGGGCCTGACGTCAGCCCCCCAAAAGGAACAGGGCCACGGGGCACACTTGTGAACACTGCCCGCCCCCCGGAGAGGTTCTGCCCCTTCCTGACCCAGGAGCCCCTGCAGCCCAGGCGGGCGCGCCCTCGGTGCTGCTGAGCCTGCTGCCCGCTCAGCGCCCGCACACGGCCTCCCCCGGCTGAGGGGGGCCAGGCCTTACCCGGATGTTGTTGAGGTTCACCTCTTCAAGTTTCGGGTCGTTGCTCTTTATCCGCTCCAGCGTTTCCTCCACGTCTGTCGAGTTGGGTTCTTCGTCGGGCACAGGCTTGTATTGTGTCGGTTTAATGACACCTAGAGTGGCCCACGAAAGGGGGTGTCTCACAGAAACACGGAGGCCACTTTCCCTCAACACAGGCACCCTCGGGAAGGAAGCGACCCGAGGGAGCTCAGGGACCCGTGGAGGGGGTGTGGGCCCTGCCTGGATTCTGTCCTTGACGTCCTGCAAGAACTAGGTGACTTCCTTAAACTCTCTGAACCCCGGTGTCCTCATCTGGTAGCCTGGGACCAGCGGCTCTTGTGAGGATGAAAGGAAGCCCGGGCGGGAAAGAAATATTCAACCCATCTAGAGGGGGGTGCTAGTGATTCTGTTGGCACCCCCCTTTCTCTCTGGGACCAAACGCCAGCTTGGAACAACGTGCCTGAGCAGAGACAATGCAATATTGGCACAGGAAAGACGGGAGACTCGTGGAGCAGGAGAGGTGCCCGGAGACAGACCCGCGCGGATGCGTGAAGTTTATGAGCAAGGTGGAGTCCCGAACCAGCGGTGGAAAGACACGCTTTGCAAAGAGTGGTGTTGGAACGATTCAATATCCATTAAGAAATGAAAATTTGATCTCATCTCACACCACACAAAACACAAACTCCAGGTGGATTAAGAAGTTGTAAATAAGAAGTAAACCTTTTACAACTTTAGAAGAAAATATAGGAGGGATTTTACAATACTGGGATGGAGACGGCCTTTGTAAACAAGACACGAATCCCAGAGGAGTGAAGGGAAAAGCTGCATAGATTTGGCTACATAAAAATGTAAAAGTCCTGCCAGGAGCCAGGGAGCATGAGCTGGGGGGGGGGAGGGGGGGAGCAAGCAGTGTGGGGATGACTTCCCTCCCCGGGGTCCTCGCTGGGGGCGGGAGAGGTGCTGCCGCAGTCAGGCTGCGTACTCACTGTTGAGTCCCTCTTTGTTCACGATGGAGCTGCTGCCCAGGGCCTGGTAGTACTGCTGGTTGCTCATGAGCGTGTGCATGCCCAGGATAGCTGCGGGGACACGGGGAGGGCCGTGACTCGCCCCTCTCAGGCAGAAGAGCCTCCCGAGCACAGACATTCCACACCCTCGAAATGTTTGCTCCCATAAATGGCAAGAAATGCTTGCTTGAAAACTTTTAAATTTGATTATTTAAGCAAATGTCAACTCTCTATCACCAGCCTAGACTTCTCTAGTCCCTGGCCTCCGGTTCCTAGATGTCCCCGGATGTCCCCCTGGCACATCCAACCCAGTCTGGCCAACACAGAACTCATCTTCCCCAGCAACAGCCTCTTCCTCTGGATCACCTTTATCCTGTCATCCTGCCTGTCCCTCACGGTGGGACCTCACTCCATGGCACCTTCACCAAGTCCTCGCCCTTCTAAACAGTGCCTCTCGTCTGTCCCACCTCCCACTTGTTCACCTTTGTCCTGGTTGAGGCCCTATCATATCTTGGCTGTATTGTCACGGCTGTGTAGTCGCTGGCATCCTGGCCCCACCCCCCTAGTTTCAGCACAGAGCAGCCAGAAAGGTCTTTCTGGAAAAGCAAATCTGACCGCATCACTCCTATGCTCAGTTGTTCTTTCATCCATTCACTTATTTAACGTTTACTGAGTGCCGACATCATGTGTCCAGCTGCAGGGTAGAGGGGGGCAGGGGGGAAGAAGAAAGACAGGATCCCCGCCCAGGTAGCTTACGGTCTGCTGGGGGATGGAGCCGCTAAGCAGTTTCCATCAATAGAAACAGAGGCGCAGCGTGTGGCAGGTGCTGTGAAGGAGAAGCTCAGTGTGTCCTGGGAGAACGGAACAGAAGGTCGTGGCTGGGAGTGATGACTAAGTGCTGGCCAAGGTAAGAGGGGGGAGGTGGAACATTCTGGGCAGAGGGAGCGGCGGGTGGGAAAGCCCCAGGCTCAGGGACTGGAAGGCCAGGAGGGAGGGGGACACGGAAGACAGAGATGAAGTTGTGGACAACACAGCACCCCGCTCGCCGAGCCCTCTCTCTGGGCGGGAGAATCCGCTGTCCATCATGATTCGCGTTGGGTTGCGCGTTGGAATCACTGGAGAATCTTGAGAAACTCCTGACGCCCAAGGCCTTCCCCAGACCAATGAAACCACAATCTCTGGGATTGGGGCAGAGATATCTTAATTTTTAAAAACTCCCCAGGTGGTTTCAATGGGCCCTCAAGACGAGGAACACCTCCTGACACGATCCCTCTGAATCCTCCCAACAATGCTTGGGAGTAGATTTTATTCAAATAGTCAATATGGGATCCTGCAGGGCCTGCAAGGTTTAGGTAAGGAGTTGGATGTCTTCTTTAGGTACAGCCTGGGAGGCCACTGAAGGTCCGAGCAGGGCATGAGATGGTCTGACTTGGATTCTGTGTGTTACTCTGGCTGCCTGGAAAACTGACTACAGAGGGAAGGAAGGACCGTGAGGCTCTTGCAGCCACTGGGGTGGGTGGACGGTGGCTTGTGACCCCCAGAGCCTGGCTTCACCGGCCTTCCCTGGGCTGGCCCTGCTTCAACAGCCTTGTCCCTGTTTCTGGGACACAGTCACTGCTGAGTAGATTCTCCTGCTTCTGCCACCGCCGCCCCTCTGCTGGCGGTCCTCTCTTCATCTGCAGTGCCCTCTGCTGAAATGCCCCTAGTAGTGTTGCTAGATTAAGCACATAAAATTAAAGACATCCAGTTAAATTGGAATTTCAGGTAAACAATGAAAAATGTCTTAGTATAAGTAGTTCTCATTCAGTATTTGGAACCTAATTAGAGTAAAAACTTATCCATTGTTTATCTGAAATTCAAATCTAACTTAGCATCCTGTACTTTACCTAACAACTCTACCTCTCCATCCCTCAGGACTTAGAATAACACTTCCTTCCCCAGGGAGTCTTCCTGGATTCCTCCCTCTCCCCTGCTAGTTCTCCCACAGGACCTGGTGTCCTTATCTCAGCATATAGTCTACATGGTTTTGAGATATCTGGGTACCTGTGTGCTTCCCCTACTGGACTATGAACTTCCAGAGGCCGGGAAAGAATATCATCTTTCTCTCTTCTACCTCTTCCAGAATACGATAAGCATTTGGTAAATACTACTTGCTGATGATCCCCCCCCCCCAGCTATTTCATTAGACATGGTTTCTAGTTAGAGAAAAAACACCAGATCTTTTAGCGAAGAGTCAGGGATGAGTCCTACCTATGACCCCAGTGCTGTGAGACCTTGGGCAAGTCCCCTCCCTCTCCAGGCTTCAGCCTCCTCTGTCCAATGCCGGGGTGAGATGAGATCATGGCAGGTCATATGATTCACCTGGGAACTTTGAGACAATATCCATGCTCCACCCTAGACTGACTAATATGAACCCCTGGAGGTATATTTTTTAACGTCCTTGGATGGTTTTGATGCTCCATGGGAGCTGGGAACCACAAGGCGAGATGATCTCAAAGTCCCTTCTGTTTCTCACATTCTAAGAGTCTTCTCTGCTAAAATTAGACCTGCCTGCTCATCTCTGAGGAGAACTAGAAGGGCGAGAGGCATCTGCATTTTTAAAAGCTCTCTGGGCTTTTATTTAGGCTGTGGCCATGTGGGCAGTGGGAGCTGAGGCCTGAGTCAGCGGCAGGTGAATCGGGTGGTCGTGCATCACCTTCTGGAGCCGCCACTTCCAGCTGCCACACAGGGTGCGGCTCGCGGTGGCCCTGGGCTGCTGCTGCTGTGGTTGCAGGTTTGGAAAATCAGTTTGGAATCCCAGGAAAGACGTGACCTCACGTGGCTGGCTGGTCTTGCTTAGAGTATATAGAGCGGTAGAAAATGGAAGATGCATTCTGTGCTGGGATGATAGCTTCCCATAACAGTCCAGAAAGGGGTGCAGAGGCAGGAAGGTTACAGAAAGTGCCAGGGGCCAGACGAAGGAGACCTGGGCTCCAGCCTGGCTTTAGTACTAATGTGCTGGGTAACCCTGTCCAGGTTACTTCTGCTTTTTGGGCCTCAGTTTTCTCATCTGTAAAACGGGGTGTGTTTTGAAAGCTGATCTTTTACCCTCACATAGGACTTAACAGCCACACCACATCTCATCATTTTATCCTGTTTGGCTTTTTACAACAAGCCTCCAGGGCAGGTGCTATGGGCCCTCCACTTTTCCAGCAGGCTTGAGAGGGAAGTGGTTTGTCAAAGACCATTTGGCAAGGACTGTCTGGCTCCTAAGTTAGTATTCATTCCCACACACTCCTCCACACACTAGGTCACCAGCAGTTTTAAAGTTCTAAAACTTCCCCTCTACTTTGAAATTCTAAACACAGAGGTAATAAATGTCAATAGCAGGTCTAAGACGAAATAAAACCATTCTGCAGCTCTGAGGAAACTAGGGTTCCAAGGAAGAAGGAAGGAAGGGAGGAAAGAGGGAGAGAGGGAGGGAGGGCAGAGGGCAGGGGAGGGAGGCGTGAGTGACGAAGGGAAACCGCACAGTGACACTGCCTGCTGCCTCATTCTTGGTAGATACTGGCAAGGCTGAATTTAGCACTGGGGAATGTGATTTTTTAAAAATAATAAGTCAAATCTTCCTCAAAACTCAAAAAGAACTATTTTTGAACTCTGAAAAAGAACATCAAGTTCTCTTTCCTCTCTCTGCCTTGGCAGGGTTCGCAAAGTCCGTAATTCCACTAAGGATGCAGAGATAACGCGCACATCCTGGGCCTCTCCAGCTGCCAACTGCTGGGCTGGCTCAGGGCAGACGGCAGGCATCCCGGGAACAGGTGGGAGAGGCTGGCTCAGGCCCAGGCCTTGGGTGCAGCTGAATGGCTCCTAGACAAGCCGCACCCTGGCTCTCGCAGAGCAGGAGTCTAAGGCACGAAAGTGCACTAGAAGCCGGGGGCGGGGGACTCTGCCTACAACTGCCTCGGAGAGTCACAAGAGCCAGGGGGTGCCAGCTGCCCTTGGGGGTTTCCTGGGGGTTGGCCCTTCTGAAGGGTGTCTCCCTACCCTCAATTCCTTCTTGGGTCCTATACCACCTGAAGGGGCCCTAAAAGCAAGCCAGGATCACATCCCCACCTGGGGAGGGGAGGCACTGATAATGCCAAATGCTTGCAGATGACTCCCAGTGGCCTCCAAGCCACAACCCAATGCCACATGCCCAAACTTTCATATTGTCAGAGGCCTGTGCGTTCTGTTCATCACCCTGTGGTGACGCTTTTCATGCTAAAATTTACATGCCTCTGCTTTGTTTTCATCACATCCTGGGCCCACAAGGGCAGGGACTGCATCTGATTCCTTCACGCGGCAGGAGTTCAACCATGTACGCCGACTCCACGAGCAAATGAATGAATGAATGGTGCACAAACATGAAAACAAATGAGAGTCCACAGGCCTTGCCTTACCGGCGTCACACCTGAGTCAGTGTGACACATCTGCTGGGGGTCTACATGTTCCTATCGTCACCAAATATCAAGCCTGCTGCATGTGCATCTGCAAAGCAAGCGGCTCAGAGGGGCTGCCTCCTCCCCCGCGCTCCACTGGCTCACCCTGCCTTTCCTCCTTCAGGGTCAGCTTCCTCTCTGGCCTTAGCTCCCTGGCCCCAGCCCCTAGCCCAGCCTCCATCCCCACCCTGTCCTTTGTCCTTCATGACACACTCTCACTTATCATTTCACATTGGGCCTCAGTGTTAGTTTACGTGGCTCTGCGAGGGCAGGAACCAGGCTGCTTTCTTGGGATTCTTTCCCCAGGGCTGGTCCAGAGCCTGGCACACAGAAGGAAGGCCAGATAAATGGCTGCTGAATGTGTGAATGAGTGACCAGAAAAGGTGAGCCTCATGGAAACGCTCTGCCTGGGAGCTGAGTCATGAAAGCTCCAAGTGGTGCCCTCCTCTCCCTACTTTTTCTATCTCTAAAGACTCATCCACACTCCTGGCTCCATCTATTGCCTCCTTGAGAAAGGCCAAGCCACCCCCACTCTCCCACCCGTGCTCCTGGTGGGCTTGCCACACCCAGCACTCCGACAGGATGTCCTGCCCCCGCTGCCTCCATCCCTTGCAGCATCTTTGAAATTCTGGCCTCTGATCCAGCACGAGGAACAGCTGGTCTCTCGGTGGAGCCACATCTTCCATGCAGTCCCACAGCTCTATCTGGCCACTGGCCTTACCTGGGGCCTGCCTTCTATGTCCCCCCATCCTTTAAACACCATTGCCTCTCTCTGCCCACACACCTGCTTTCACCTGCCTCTCTCAACACTCCCCTAATCCCAGGTGTCTGTGCCTTAGTGTGGCGTCCAGAGCCTTTCCTCCTGTGGCCCCATGCTCCCCCGGCTGACTCTAGGCAAGGCATTTCACCTCGCTGTGCCTGCTTTCTCCACCTGTAAAATGGGGACAATGAAACTCACTTCATAGGATTGTTGTAATCAATAAATAAAAAGCAAGGCTTTGGAAGCAACTCCCACAGCACCTGGGATGCAGTTGGAGGTCAGCAAATGTTTAGTCCCTCCTTCCTCAGAGACACTGCCACATTTAAGTGGCTGATACACAGTGACAGGCGCCCAAGGTTAGCTGATGACTCTAGTGTCGACTTACAGCTCCCCCTCTCCTTTCCAGACATCGGAAGGGTATGGTATCATGAACAGAAAATAATAATTAGCCACGCCAACAAAAATAAAGAGAAATAGTTTCAAGAAATCAACACAGAAACTTAGCCCAATATTGCAGTTCTATTTTGGCACAGAAACTGGCGGATCTGACAGTGGAGTCATTTTATAATCCTTCTGAGCTGACTAATGAGGGGAGTGATGTCACGGAGGGTGATGGGACGAGAAGGACCAGGATAAAAACAGCTCCAGGGTGAGTCAGTGTGGAGAAGCTGCACAGGGGTGTCACCCGCCCACTTCCCTGCTGCTCAGATTAACCAGAAGTCAAGGGGACTCTCCCATCAGGGAAACCGTTTGGTTGAAATATATGAGCATGATGTGGGATCTAATATGACTTGTGTGGTTTTGACAAAACAAAACTTGAACTTCAAAGCAAATCAGGTACATTCCCAAGGTAAGTGTTCCACTTCCAGCTGGGTGGGATGCTCACTGCTTCTGTACTTCACAGTGAAAACGAAAATCTTTCTCTCTCAGCCCTGACACCCTTCCACCACTGTCCTTTGGCCCTCCCCAAATTTTCTCCCTCCCGAGGAAAAGGCTGTTTGGACTCACAGTCTACACACTGGCTCTCCACATTCACTCCTCTGGTCCCTACAACCTGGCTTTGGCCACCAGCACCCAGCGTCGCCCCTCCTGCTTATTGGCGTCTTCTCACTACTCCTCCCCACATGGTCCCACTGCAGATGACAGCAGTCCCCTCCCCCGTTCCCATCCCCTGCGACAAATGCCATCCCAACTCATGCACAAAACCTACCAGAAGCCAGAGATGTGATGAGGCAGGAGACCAAGTCCCCCAGCACTGGTGGCCTCATCTGGCCTCTGACCTCACCTACCTTTGAGTCTCAGGCCAGCCCTGAACCCTCATTCTATCTCCCTAGCTCTCGTCTTAGGTTCTGCCCAATTTGATTCAGCCTTTGGTTCCCAGTCCATTCGTGGCTAACTGGCCCCCATTGTGGCTGGCGGTGCCCCATTTCCATTCCTCATCTCTCAAAGGCTTCTTACTCCATCTAGGCAGAGGAGATGATAGGAGGGAAGGCCTGGAGCTTGACAATGCTAATGACACCCACATCTCCATGCTAGTGATGCCACAAGGGCGACACCATGGATCCCTTGCAGAACTCAAGACTTTCATGTACAACTGTTCCCCCCTGGGTGGCCCACGGCACTTCAAACTCCAAAGGTCTCCAACTGAACTCGGCATTTCCTCTGAGCCTTTTCCTCTCCCATTGGTATGGGCTATTATATCCCTCTAAATCCCATACGTTAAAGTCCTAATTCCCAGTACCTTAGAATTTGTAACTGTATTTGGAGATGAGATCTTTAAAGAGGTGATTAAGTTACAATCAGGCTTTTAGGGTGGGCCCTAATCTAATCTGACTGGTGACTTTATAAGAAGAGATTAAGACATACTACGGGACAACAGGGGACACATGCACAGAGAGACACAGTGAGATGTGGCCATCAGCAAGCCAACAAGAGAGGGCTCAGAAGAAATCAAGCCTGCTGACACCTCGATCTTGGGCTTCTGATTTCCAGAACTATGAGAAAATAAATTTCTATTGTTTAAGCCACCAGCCTGGGGTATTTTGTTACAGTAGCTCAAGCAGACTAATATACCCACATTCATTAATGGCACCAACATCCACTTAGTTTCTGGAGCTGGGCAATCTGGAACCTTCCTTGACTCCTCCCCAACCTCACTGTCGCAGCCAGAGAGTTAGAGGCAACCCCATCTTTCCTCTCCCCTTCCCACTTGCCTTGAGTCTCTCCCCATCTTATCCACCCTCCTCTCATCATCTGGGTGATGGTCAATAGCCCCCAAGTCTACAGAATAAAAAGACCACCCATCCCACTGGCAGGGAGCACAGCAGGATGGGGGCATGTGCAGTGTTTTCTGTGGTCAGACCTGACTCCTGCTGGGCATGGATCTCAGGCTGTGGGCAGGGACTGGACCGTAATAAGGAGAGATGCTGAGATGGTGAAGGGCTCTAAAGATTAGGCCACCTCCTGGAGTTTTAGGGGCTGACTGTGAAATATACATGAAGATGGAGGGTGTTGTACAAATATGAGATAGGGGGCTTTTCTGAGCTGCGCAAAGTGGAAAAATAAGATGGCTTTGCTCCAGTCCTTGTGAACCTCCCAAGCTTGAGATGCCCACAGCCCTCTGCCCACAGCCCCCCATTCTCTCTTCCCAGGTGGTGTGGGCAGGATTGGATGCAGGGTGGGTACAGAGCCCATGCAGCCCCCATCCCTCACCCCCAGGATGCTTCCACATCCTTCAAGGCAACAACAGATGGCCCTGTGGTGTAGTGGGTTTGGGTGGTTTTATCTCTATTTTTCTCATTTTGGTTTTTGATGACAGATTTCTATAGGGTGTCCCAAAAATGTATATATACACTTTGAATAATTATAAAGGCAGTGTTTGTTAAAATACATTTCATTTTCAAAATTGAACTATCAGCTATTAAAGTGTGTATACATTTTTGGGGGACACCTTGTATTTTAATATTCTTGGTCTCCTCTAGTCCTTGTTAGAAAGAGAAAGATTGTTCATGTTGAAACAAACCGTCCAAAGCTCCCTGCAGATGTAGGTCAACTCCTTCTGGAGGACCTGGGGGAGCTTCCAGAGTGCCTCTCACCTGCGATGTCACAGAGTTCGGCATCTGAGGCGTTCGCCAAGGCCTCCTCCAGCTCCGGCTCTAGTGTCACACTTTCCAGCACAGGATCCATCGGCTTCTGCTTGGGGACCCAGACTTTTCCTGCAAACACATGAGTGCCTTTTACAAGGAGTGTGGTGGTAGTAGGGCAACCTCTGGCGACAGCCCCGGGTGACCATCCCAGAGCCCTGTGATCCCTCGATGCTGAGAGTCCCTTGAAGGGGCCCAGTGCCAAACTTCCCCAAGAACAGGAATGGAAGATTTCCAACAGAGCGCCTTTCACATTTGAAAATAATACCTTTATTGCTTGGTCAAACTAGATTGCTCACTACTGAAAACATCGGTCATTACTTTAGATGACCTGCAAGAAGGAAAAAGATAAAAATAAAAAAAAATAGAATGCCAGGATCTGGGATATCCTAACCAAGGGTTCTCATAGGAGAGAAAAATTTAGAAACATCTCTAAACAAAACAAATAAAATATACTAAGATTATTAAAAGAGGACAAGGGAGCAAGAAATGTCTCCTTGCCTCATGGGACGTGATATTTTAACAGTGTCAGACTCATAACTGAAGGAGGGAGCAACGCGGCACACACAGGACGGTCGCTGCCGTGTCCACCAGCAGGGACTGCTGGAGAAATTCTGGGCACCGGGGCGATGGAGCTCCAGCAGTTCTTATTAAAAAAATGATGGCGGTCTCCACTTACTAAGAAGGAAGACGCTAAGACAAAATGTGGCAGAAGCAAGTTTGCAGAATGGCATGAATAATTTAATTCCATGCATGAAAAATTGCACATATATATTCACGCAACAGATATTTATTGAGTGTTTCCTATGTTCCAGGCACCTTTCTAGGGGCTAGGAGAAGAGCAATGAATAATTTACAATTTAGCGAAAGGAGATAGATAATAAACAAGCATGTGAAGCTATTAGAGGGTATTGTGGGGGGGAAATGAGGCAGAGCAAATGGCTAGGAAGTTTGAGGCTGGGGCATGAGTGAGGTGGGAGCTGCTCTTTCAGGTCAGGCGGTCAGGGAAGGCCTCCCTGAGATGACGGCCTGTGAGCTGGGGAGAAATGAGGAGGAAATGAGCCCCTAAGAACAGCGACCAGACGAGGGTGCCTGTTTCCATTGTTGCCATTTGACACTGTACTGAAAGTTCTAGTCAGAGTAAATGAACAGGAAAAAGGAATACCTGGCATCCAGGTTGGAGAAGAAAAATAATCTCTATTTGCAGATGACATCTTATATGTAGAAAACCCAAAAGATTCCAGAAAAAAACTAATAAGCAAATTCAGCAATGTTACATAGTGCAAGATCGACACATAAAAATATGTGGTATTTCTGTGCATCAGCAATGAACAACCTGAACTGGAAATTAAGAAGATAATTTAATCTACAATAGCATCCAAAAGAATAAAATACTTAGAAATGGATTTAACCACGGAGATGAAAGACTTGTGCATACAACACTATAAAACATTGCTGAAAGAAATGAAAAAAGACCTAAATGAAAAAAAAAAAATACCCTGAGTTCATGGACTGGAAGACCATATTAAATGGCAATAATGTACAAAGCAATCTATAGATATAATGAACTCTTTATCAAAATTCCAATGGCCTTTTTCCCCCCAGAAATGGAAAAGCCGATCCTCAAATTCATATAAAATTGCAAGGGGCCCCAAATAGCCAAAACAATCTCGATAAAGAACAAAGTTGTAGGACTCAGATGTACTGATTCAAAAACTTACTACAAAATAAAGCAATGTGGCATTGACATAAGGGTAAATATATAAACAATGGGACATATTTAAGAGTCCAGAAATAAACCCATACATACACCTATGGCAAATTTATTTTAGGTTGCCAAGTCCACTCAATGAAAAAAAGAATAGTTTCTTCAAGAAGTTGTGCTAGGACAACCGGAGATCCACATGCAAAAGGGTGAAGTTGGACCCCTACCTCACAGCATATATAAAAATGAACTGGAAATAAATGGCATCAACATAACTAAAACTATATATAAATAAATAAAAACTCTTAGAAGAAAACACAGGTGTAAATCTTCATGACCTTAGATTTGGCAATGCATTCTTAGATATGACAACAACAACAAAAAAATAGATTAATTGGACTTCATGAAAATTTAAAACTTTTGTGCACCAAAGGATATTACCAATAAAGTGAAAAGACAACATACGGAAAAGGAGGAAATGTTCACAAGTCATATATTTGATAGGGTCTGGTATGCAGAATATATAAAGAACTTTTACAACTCAACAACAACAACAAAACCCGATTTTAAAATGGGCCGAAGATTTATAGACATTTCTTTAGAGTATATACATATGGCCAACAACACATGAAAAGATGCTCAACATCCTTGGTCAGTAGAGAAATGCAAGTCAAAACCTCAG
Organism: Miniopterus natalensis; assembly: GCF_054644295.1. Taxonomy (NCBI): domain Eukaryota; kingdom Metazoa; phylum Chordata; class Mammalia; order Chiroptera; family Miniopteridae; genus Miniopterus; species Miniopterus natalensis. Next base: position 49,832,283 of record NC_142092.1, on the reverse strand, counting down.
TGAGATACCACTTCACACCCATTAGGATGGCTATAGTAAAAACCCAAACCACAAATAACAAGTGTTGGCACGGATGTGGAGAAAGGGGAACCCTTATATACTTTAAGGAGATGACATTGATGCTGGTGATGACAATGATGATGATGAACCTTTTAGCTTTGTCATTATGTGGCCTGGCCATAGAATAAATTCTAGCTCCTCTCCTTGGGTTGGCCTGGTTTTTCATGAAGGCAGTCAGGCTCCGGGAGCCTGGAGCGCTGGCATTCTCTGGAGGGGCAGGACTGGTTGCGTAAGGCCTAGATTCCCTTCCCCACCCCCACCCATCTCCAGCTCCTCCCCAGGGAGAGCTATGGGTGCCTGACGAAACGGACACCAGCAATGCCCCACCAGCTGTCCACCCAGGCCTGCTGCTGACTCTCTCACAGCCTCGGTTTACCCGTTTTCAAATGTGCAGTTGGGATGTTGGAAGTTTTAAGGGCCCATGAAATCCAGGGATCCTATCATCTTTATTTGCTATACAGAAACTGCTCCTCATGGCACAAGTGCCTTGCATAAGAACATCTCGTGCCCACATTCTCAGCGGGGCACACCTAGCCCTTATGGTCAAGGCCCCAGTCATTCCGAGTTCTTGCCCAGCCACCATCCTCAGGATGCCTCCGATTACACAGCCGTTCCAGAGTTCTGTCTCCAGATGCCCCTGGGCTTCCCCGAGTCTCCAAGTTTTCAGTAAAATCTGGTCTGAGCTCCAACACCAGGGTTTGGGATGGCTCAATGTCCTCCCCACCATGCCTACTCCTGCTGGCTTTTTCATTTTACTATTTATCAAGCAAATACTCTGCGCAGGGTATTGTGCTAATTCAACATGGATACAAAGATAAAAACACAGGCTGGGACCCTTGGCTCATCTCACATTCTTAGGGGCAGGTAGAATGGAAGACACTGAAAATAAGCAATTAATTATGCAATTAACTAATTAATTCAACAAATATATATTGCATGTCAACTATGTGCTAGCGTTTATTAGGTGAGGATGTAGTGCTGTGGTCCTTGTACTCATGGGGCTTATATTCTTTTTAAGAAAAGTATGTTTTTATTAATTTTAGAGAGAGGAAGGAAGAGAGGGAAAGAGAGAGAAACATCGATGTGAGAAACATCCATCAGTTGCCTCCTGTACACACCTCGACTGGGAATTGAACCAGAAACCTGGGCATGTGCCCTGACTGGGAACTGAACTGGGAACCTTTCAGGGTATGAGATGACACTCAACCAACTGAGCCACCCCGGCTAAGGGAGCAGCCCACAAGCTTCATTATACATTTATTGAACTTGAACTCACTCATTCATTCACCAACTCTCTACTGAGCCCTACTGTATACCAGGCCCTGCCCCAGGCACTGAGGGTGCCGTGTGAGCAAAAACAGCCTGCGTCCCTGCCCTCATGGGGCTTCCAGGCCAGTGAGAGAGACAAATGATAAATAAAGAGAGAATGATAAAATCAGACTTGTGATGAAAGAAGCCCACAGGCTCCTGAGATGGAGAATTACCAGGGGGAACTGAAGGGACTGCGTGTCCTGAACCAAGGAGACAGGAAAGGCTTCCCTGGAACAGGAGACAGGACAGTTGAGACCAAAAGGACAGTAACAGCTAATGCTTGCATAGCACTCCCTATGAGCCAGGCGCTCTTCTAAGTGATTTAATATAAATCTTAACTCAGTCTTCATAACTGGTGATACCATTTTCATCAGCCCCATTTTACAGACCAGGAAATGGAGGCACATCAGGTTGAACAGTTCCCTCGAGCTCACCCAGCTAGCACGTGGTAGTGCCAGGATTGCAACCGAACGCGCCCTGCTGCAGGCTGTTTCCGAGCGTCATGCCACTCGCAGGGCAGAAAGACAGCACAGAGGCGCACGGCAGGGCCCGCACTCCAGGCAGAGGGGATGAGCGCCTGCCCAGGCCAGGGGCTGGGCAGAGCTCGGCAGGCCCGCGGCGCAGCGCTCCGGCAAGGCAGCAGGACAGAGGAGGGCAGGAGGGCGGTTTGGAGGGCAACAGGAAGGGGGGAGACTGCCTCTCTGCTCCCCACACTCCTCCAGGAAGCCTGCCTTAGGCTGGGGCCGGGTGGCAGAGGGACAGGTGAAGGCAGGAATGACGCAGTTGCCAGAGAGGAACTTCTGGGAGAGCAGCGATGGGTAGGGCAGAGGCAGGGTGCCTCTTGTTCTTGGTTTGCACAGGACGGGCCTAGTTCAGGTCTTGTGTCCTGATATCATGATTAATACTTACTTCTCTCACCTTCAAAAGTGTCTAGGTTTGTAAAACAAAAAAAAACAAAACTAAGCAGGACATCCCAGTTAAAGGAGATTAAGGGGGAAGTTTCTCTGGTCTGGTTTATCCAGAAATTTCCCTAAATCTACATCATCGATGCTTTCAGAGTTGGGTTTATGCTTTTTGGCCAGGCAGGGATGCAGGCTAGGAGGCCCAGTCACATCGGGCCCAACATGGGGCCTGGCACACAGCTGGCACTCAGCAATGCCCGGGGAGTGACATATTCATAAGAGCAACATGATTCAGTACCTCGCTTTTCCCCTGTGTAGGGGACCAGATCTTCTCGGTCCTTAAACTCCTTTGCTTGCTTTTCCAAGTGATCCAAGAGCTCCTCCCTTTTAAAGGGGCCCGTGGGCGCCTTGGTGGTCTGATCCTTCTGCCTCAGGCCTGCGGGCAGCAGTGCATTCTACAGTGGAGGTGGTGGCCCGGGTGACAGAGAGAGAGAGAGAAAGAGAGAGAGAGAGAGCGGTCAGCTGCTGAAGACATGCATTTCTCCAGAAACTCATCATTGGACAACGGGGCTCAAGTCACTCGTTTACATGTAAGGAGTCTGACACCTGGTAGGGGCAGGACTTGCCTAAGGTCACACAGCAGACGAGGGGCAGAGCTAGTCTCTTGATCTCCCTGCATTTCTCAGCCTCTAACGCTCTTTGAAGATGAGGGGCAAGGAGTCAGCCAACATGGGGCTGAGCACAGAGGGACAGTCCAAGAGCATCTGCTGAGTGACAAATATGATTAAGCTGGTGTTTGGATGCAGGAGGATATTTATAGCTATTGTGTATAAAGCGATCGGGGAGAGAAGAAGGCGAAGGGGTTTGAGTTAGGCCCTGGGTGCAGAGTCAGGCAGGAAGAAGACACCCCAAAACAAGCGGGTGAAGGCTCAGCAGAGGTGAGGCGGGCGAGGCGGGCGAGGTGGGCGAGGTGGGCGAGGCGGGCGAGGCGGGCAAGGCACGCTTTCAGGCTGCAGCCCCCGAAGGCCCAGCCAGCTGTCTTCTCCCCTTCTGACGGCTGTGCTCATGCCATACTGGCTGTTAAATATTTTGAACGTCGCCCCTGGAGATGGATCTCAGAAGAAAGATAGCATCAACCAATCATCGCGGTGTCTCCTTCAAACATGGGCAGGCTTCTAGGTGAGGGCTTCCTACAAAGCAGATTCCTAATTAGGGAGAATTTGAATTCCACAGGCTTCCCTTTAATGCAGCCTCCAGTACCTTAGAGATTCCAAGTTTATACTTGCAAAGATGCTCAGAGATTGTCTAGTCCATACACTGTTCCTTCAAGGGGAAACTGAGGTCCAGAACGAGGAAAGATTTGCCCAAGGAGTTTCAGGGACAGGTCTAGAAGAACAGCCAGGGTTCTTCCTTAGATTAGGGGGGGAGGGCAATGTTCTGTTCTAATCATTGCTTTCTCCCCCTTTCATTCAAGGAGGTGGTGGAGGGCACCTGGAAGGCAGGTGTGAGCAGAATGTCACCTCACTTCCTGCTGCACCCCCAAAACGGCCTAACCACACAGCCATTCCATCTTCGATCTTTGTACCATCAAAATGCGTATCTTCAGTCACCCACAGCTCAGCTCCTTTGCTGAAAGCCCCTGAGAGGGGAATGGGATCAGACATATGAAGACAGCTATGTGCACAAAGAGGGATAAAGCCTAGGAAGGAAATACTTCTGTTTAACTGCAGTGTATTTTTTACAAGACGTTTCACCACAGTTTAAACACCACAGTGCTGTTCCAGTAAGAGCAGCGGCTGTGAGATCAGGGGACCGGAGTGTGGCCCTGACTGGGAGAGCTGAAGGTGAGCAGGCCTCGCTCAGTGCATGGTGCGTATTAAGGGCTCGAGGAGTGGTGCCGGTGTACATGCGAGTGGATTTAAGCTACAAGTCAGGAGAGATGTTTGCGGTTTGGAGCATGTTATGAGAAGAGGGCTAATAGGTAAAAAAATGAGCCTTGACTGATTTGGGAGTGAATGTCAAGAACATAAGTGATGTCACAGACACCCCAGTTTTCCTTAAGCAGCAGTCCTCAGACGCTGTCCACTGTGATATGAAGGACTGGCAATGGTCACAGGTGAGCCACGCATCTGTGGGCATGTCCAGGTGCGATGGGCTCTCCTATGGCTGTGTGTGTCCATTCCTTCTGTCCCATGGCAGGGCACTAACTGTGGCTTAACTAAGAGAGAGAAGCACCTCACTGTCTCTCTGCGATTACCCATAATGAGTAATCAAGTGCTCTGTGACACGCCTGCCCCTCACAGTGGACCCCCACCAGGCGCATGCTCTGCCTTGGAGTAGTGATGATACATATGATCCTGGGCCAGTTGCCTCATCTCATTGTGTCTCAGTGTCTATGGCTGTAAAATGTGAATATTAGTCACTCTTTCATAGTTGTTGAGAAAATTAAATTAGATAATGCAGGAACAGTGCTTAGCGCACACAACCATTTATTATAACTATTGTCCTATGATCAGCTAAAATACATTTTAACAGGAAGTTTGGTTACCTAAATATGTATGTTGAACAGGGGATGAATTATCAAAATATATCTCAAGATTCAAAAAATGAAAACATATAAGTATGAAATAAATTAAGCAACAAAAACAAGTGTTTTCCCAACGACCCTCACAAGGAAAAACCTGATAGATTTTTGTCTGTAAAGGGTTGCGATGGACGTTAAGGTTCTGGGGCACATTCTGGTCTCTGAAAGGCTCAGTATTGTGGTGGGAGAAAACCATGAGGTTGTAAATGAGAGGAAAAGGGTTTGTAAGCTCACACCTCTTCTCGGATATATCTGATAGAGGCCACTGATCTAGTTAAAGTAGGGTTTTCAACCTTGGCATAACTGCTATCTGGGGCTGGATGATTACTTGTGTTGGGGGCTGTTCTATGCATTGTAGACTGTTTAGCAGCATCTCTGTCCAGTAGATGCCAGTACCACCTCCTCCCCATGTTGTAACAGACAAAAATGTCTCCAAATATTGCCAGATGTCCCCTGGGGAGCAGAATCACTCCTGATTGAGAACCACTGTGTTAAACAGAGCCCATATAATTAGGAGGAAAATAAAGATGTTTTTAATAGTTTTAAAAATATTACTTACATAGCTTGTTAAAATATGGTTTCATTTGTTTAAATCTTTACTGAAAGCAATTGATTAAAAAAATGTCAAAGGCCTTTTCTAACAATTCTTAGCTTATAAAATTCTTCAAGTAAATATTGAGAATGTCAGCTTTATTAGGCGTTAGTTTTTTTCCATTACATGTTTAATGAAACATAACATGATTTTCAATGAAAATCAAAGACAGCTGCATATTTTTTAAAGTTCTGATTATTTCTCATTTTAATTTATTTTCAAAAATGGCATGTGACTTCACGTGGTATAACAAAAATTAACTCAAAATGGATCAAAGGCCTAAATGCAAGAGCTAAGACTATAAAACTTCTAAAAGAAAACACAGGCATAAATCTCTGTGACCCCTGGATTAAGCAATGGTTTCTTAGATATGCTACTAAAATAATAAACAACAGAAGAAAAATAGATAAATTAGACATCATCAAAATTAAAAATGCTTGTGCTTTAAAAGATACTATCAAGAGAGTGAAAAGACAACCCACAGATGGGGAGAAAATTTTTGCAAATTATGTATCTGACAAAGGACTGGCCCAGAATACATAAAGATCTCTTACAATTCAAAATATAAGACACATAACCCAATTTAAAAATGGGCAAAGGATCTGAATAGACATTTCTCCAAAGAAGACATAAAAATGGCCAATACATCCATGAAAAGATGCTCAATATCATTAGTCATCAGGGAAATGAACATCAAACACAGAAAGAGATACTACTTTATACCCACTAGGATAGTTATCATAAAAATGACAGATAACAAATGTTGGCAAGAATGTGGGGAAATCGGAACCTCCCTTCACTGCTAATGGGAATATAAAACAGTGTGGCAGTTTCTCAAAAGCTTAAAAATGCAGTTATCGTCCGATGCAGCAATTCACTGCTAGGCATATATCCAAGAGAAATGAAAGCATATGCCCGCACAAAAACTTCTCCAGTTCGTAGCAGCATTATTCATAATGGCCCAAAAGTGGAAACAACTCAAATGTCCATAGATGATGAACAGATAAATAAATGGTGGTATCTAGGCAACAGAATGCTGTTTGGCAATAAAAAGAAATGAAGTACTGATATATGTTACAACACAGAGGGAACCTTGAAAACATCGTGCTAAGTGAAAGAAGCCAGTCACAAAGGACTACAGTGTCTGATTCCATTTATATGAAATGTCCAGAATGGGTCAAATCTAGAGAGACAGAAAGTAAGTTAGTGGCTGCCTAGAGTAGGGTAAGTTGAGGGGAAATGGGGATTCACAGCTAACGGATCTGTTTCTCGAGGTAATGAAAATGTCCTAAAATTCATGGCGGCGATGGTTGTATAACTCTGTGAATATACTAAAAATATTGAGGTTCACGCTATAAATAGGTAAATTTTATGGTATATGAATTACATTTCAAAAAAATTAGTAAAAATGGCATATGTTATCTAGAAAATGGCTAGTGCAATAACTAAACTAAATGGCTGTGGACTGCTGAGGACAGAAGGTTCTGTGTGTGCCAGTGGCCAGCAGTGATGCGGAGATTGGCCCGGCGAGAGCTGGTCAAGCCTAAAATGGTGTCCTGTTTTATGATGCAATGTGCCTTATTATGTGAATTAGTTGTTGAGGAGTTAAATAGGTAAGAAAATACTGACTTGGATCTTTCATGACTATTAGAACCTAAAACTGACTCTCAGGCCCAGGTATCCAGCAAGTGAAGAGAGATTTCCCCCAACCATGGGAGCTCTGACCGGAGAGCATTTGGTGGATGCGTAGAAATGTATCTTCCTTCCTTTATTTCTTCTTACTCAACAAACATCCATGCAGCGAGTATTGTGCGTCTGGTCAGAGTGCTAACAGATAGGGCCAGGACCCCACAAAGAGTTCTCTAATTTGGAATACCCAGGGAGATGGGTAGTCAATGGGGGAAGGGGAGTAAAATGAAAGAAAAGTTGCAATGACAGCATGTGTGGAAAACAATATATGGCTTTAGATTTTACAGTTAACCAAGATCTTAAAGGGGGTCTGCTTTACTGAATAGCAAAGAATAGTCCATAACTAGCTTTCATGTTGCCTGTAAAGGTTGTACATTTTTATGGTGCCTGTGGGTAATTAGAACCATCTAACCTTTAAGGAATTTAAATCGTGGTCTCCTAATCTTAAAATGTGCACAGAGTAAATTTATTGGACACATGCTTTCTTTATAGTTAGTTCAAAGGGAAGTATCAGTCTGGTTCCTTCAGGGCAGCCATCAGTTGTCATTAGGGGAATCTGTAGTCACATGCACACATCACACGTACATCTTCAGTCCAAGGGCAGGATGGTTATGGGTGACATTTGCTTTGGGAGAAAGCTCTCGTATATAGGATTCTGAGCATCTTCATGTCCTTACTTACATGAAACATGTCTTCATATTCTTACTTACAACTGGAAATTTACTTGTGTGAGCAAGGCAGTGACTAATGCTTGGATGATCTTATCATATCCTGAGAGGAAAGTTAGTGTTGGTTTTAAGGAGGAGGAATTTCTAGATGCTCTCTGATCTTAGCCTAAAAATAACTGTTATATACTTGGGAGTGGTGGGGACTGTGGTACACTGGAGCTTTCAATGCTCCAGAAATTTACTGTCATGTAAGAATGTGGGCAATGTTATTAGACCTACTCATCTTTATGATTTTCAAATATTGACACATGATCCAAATATTTTAAAAACAATGTTCAGGCCAAATAAAACACATCTGCAGGGAAGAGTTCGTCCATTTTGCCACATCTGATCTAAGGTTCCTATCAGACTAAAATTCTCTGTAGAGAAAGTCAAGATACTCATTCATTTATTCCAGAAATATTTAGTGGGTGTCTTGCCCATATTGGGCTTTGCACTAGAGGAAGAAAGGGGTATATACTTGGGTTTTTTATTTAGAAGGTTTTTTAATGTTAAAAACACATTAAAAGTTTAATTTGATCTTGGAAATAATCATGGGGGAAATTAAGCAATCTCTTCCTATGTGCCCTACTAATCATGTATTTTTAAATGGTGACTTCCTTCTCAATGTTGTAAAATTAAAACTGGGCTGTGCAGCCCGACAGCTTAACATCTTAGTCTAATTTTTCCACCCACACTCTGGAGTCCAGTTGTCCAAAGGATGATGGAAACTTTGACAAATCCTCAACCGTGCTGTTAGGAGCTCCAACACCGTGCAAACAGGTGCCAGGAAGGCCAAATATCAAGTATCTGCACAGCTATCATGGCTATAGATAGTCAGGGCTACGTGAGAAGCCATTCCAGCTAGAACCACTGCAGGCTTGTTCAGATGTGCTCACATGCATACTACGTGCACACACAGGCAACACACATACACGCACACACAATTTACTAAAAGAAGCATAGACTCTTGGCAGCTGAAAGCTTCAAAGCCCTTAGAGAGCCTCTGGGCCAATTCTTTTATTTTCAGTTGGGGAAACTGAGGCATAGACAACTGAAGCCACTTGCCCAAAGTCAAGCAGGTCGTTAGCCACACAGTCAGGAAGCCTGAGCTTATGTAGAGATGACACTGTTTATAAATAGCATGCCCAAGGGTCAGTATGCATGTTTCAGACTGGTGGCTAATCATACATAAAATGTCCCCTCACCTGATTCTTCACAGTGACAAAATACAAGCAATTTGATCACTTTTCCCAAATAAGCAGGCATGTCTAAGAACAAGGGGATGTAAAACGTGCCCCTGGGTCTGGCTCCAGGAGTCCTGGGTTCCTGCCCTGTGACTGAGCCAAACAACTGCTAAGAGGAGGATGGGCTGTGCTACAACCTCACTGGCTACGGGGAGCAGCCTCGAGCCAGCGAGGGCAGGGCCTTGCCTGAGGTCACACTGGACTGAGAGCCAGGGCCCTCGACTTCCAAGCCACAGCAAACTTTCCATCCCACTGCCTGCCTTCCTCTAGGAACAGATCCTGGAAGCCAGATGTGGCACCCTGTGACAACCTGCTGCCTCCCCCAGTGTTAGAGAGCCAGAGCTCCCCTCCTGATCGAGCTAATCTTGCCGTGCAGGTAAAGAAACTGACGCCCAGAGGTGTGGAGGAGCTGTCCTGGGCTCAGAGCAATCGGGAGGCTGAAGCCCTCGGAATTCCCACGGACTTCTGTCCTCACGGCCGCCCCCACCTCCGCAGCTAGGCCCAACATCTCAGAGCGGTCAGTCACCACTTACCTTTCACAAGGTATTTGATGCCCTCCAAAAAGGTTTTTTCCAAACTTGAGAACTTTTCTTTTCCGGTTATCTGCCGGGTCTGTTTCCCCTTGCGTGAAATGCAGCCCTCTAGTCCCTCAGGGCCCCGTCCAGATAAGGAGCGCTCAGCCTCTGCATTGCTGACCTGCAGCTCCCAGATCCCACTAGAAATCATTCGGTGGCTTCAACAGAGATTTCTTCTCACATATGGGGGGACTTAACCTGACAGTGTGGAAGGCTAGAGGGGCTGCACCACTCGTGCCCGTCACAGAGGGGACAAGCAAGGTGCAAACCTCTAAGAGCCCCTCTTTCTCCAAACGTACGCCTCCCCCCCCCCCAACAGACACACACTGGGAATCTTCTTTTTATCCAGAAAGATCCAGGCCTTTGGCTCAACCATCATGACCTCATTGCAGGACCGTTACTTCCCACACACAGTCAACTTCATTTGGCATTAGTGCTGACTTCCAAAGGCATCCTTGTGGCCCAAGCCCTGTAATTGTTGATAGTGGGGCCTGCTGGTCGTAACAACACATTTTGTCTCTCTCTGGCATTCATGGCACAAGGTGTGGCCAACCCTTCCCTTCCTGGCTTTCCCCTGACCCTCCTTTTCAGCACATTCCCTGCTGTGCAGCACTGGGTGCCCTCAGGCAATGAATGTGTGATCCTGCTCCACAGGGGCTCGCAGCCAGAGGGGAGACACAGCCACGTGAGAGGGGCTTACTCTGTTCCCCACCCACATGGGCTTCTGGGAGGAGGGGGTACCTGAGCTGTGTCCCAGGGCACCAGATAGAACCAGCCAGATGGAGAGGGAAGAGGAAAGTGGTGGTACAGTGGGATGGAGAGCGTGGCACAGACAAAGGCTTGGCAGGGCGAGGGGGTTGGTTTGCTAGGGGGAGGAGTCTGGGTGAGTCCAACGATGTAGGGTTCTGGACGGTCTCCATCACATGGCACCGCCCTCGTTCCATCTGCCATGCCTTCCCAGGACCATCAGATCAACCTCCTGGCTGGTCTCCCTTCTCT